>NC_135958.1:35667469-35967469 GCF_053455715.1 Rhinoraja longicauda
CACAGGGAGAATGTACAAACTCCATACAAACTCCGTACAGACAGCACCATAGTCAGGATTGAACACGGGTCACTGGAGCTTTAAGGCAGTAGCTCTACCGCTACGCCACAGTCATACGCCATAGTTGTACAAAGTTTACTAAGCAGTGATTGCTTATTTTAAAAGGATTTGCTGAGGAGTGCTTGAATATTTTCAAGCATAAAATGTTTGTTATCTGAGCCGGAGCAAGGCTTCTGCACTATAACTTAAACTGTAAGTTTAGTTCCACCCTTCATTGTAAGCAATCATTGCAGTGCTGGTACTTTGAGTAATACACCCAACAATCCATTGTCACTATCCTGGTAATTAGTTGTTTTATTTTGCCAAAAGGTACATTTCAGAAGAAACCTGTCTTGCAAATTGCCCATTTACCTCCAGTTCTATCAGTCAAGTTCCTGTTTGTTTGCTGTTTGCTTTAAACTTTAACCAAGGCAAAGTTAAAGTTTGTCCTTGGTTGATGTCTGTGGTGTTAATGGTGCATTGAAGAGAGAAGCAACAATAAAAGCTGTTGTGTACCACTGGAGATCAGTGCAATTAAGGATCGGTCTTTGGACGTTTCGAGGGGGTGGGGGAAGGGGGGGGCAGAAGCTTGCCAGAATGTCATGTTTTAAATAAAAACAAACATACATTCATTGGAAAAATAATATGACCCAAAACATTATTTAAAGCATAGCCCCACCCTCCTACACCGCTTGACTCTTATCCCTGGCTACTTCCTTTCATAACACACAAATTTTTGACTTTTTCCAATATTTTTCCTTCTGATACTGGCAACATTCCCCCTCTTCCCCCTCCCCCAAACTCCCTGCTTGCATCTGTAGCTCTCAGTAGGGGGAGAATGAGTCCTAGTCCTGTATTATTAACATGTTCTTACAAGAATATTGGACTTGGAAACCTGCCAGAGCACATTATAATACATTAAATGTAATCTCCTGCAAAGTGATTAAAAAAGATCAGAGTGCCCAAGCATATTTTAACGCATTGCACTGAATCTCACGACATCTGCCATTGAGCTCATGTGGTAGTATCTGGATCCTTGTTATATTTTCAGCCGCATTGTTAGAAAGAATCTCTTGGTAATATGACCTTCTTGAAAGTAGGACCAGTGTTGCTTGGTGGGGTTTCCGGGTCCCCTGTGGTAATGATGGCAGAGTTCCAAAATAGGGGAAGAAGCAAGCTAAAAGTGGTCGTAAAATTGGCCTCAGATGCTCCTTGGTTTAATTAGGCATAATGTAAAAATTATACAGTAATATAGATGGTCACAAGATAAGAAATAATCCAAATTACAATAAAGATTAAAATTTTCTGACTTTATAATAACTTTATTCATAGTGCTTTCGTGCAACTTTTAAAAAACGAATTAATGCATGAGTTGTTTTCCAAATCTGCGTACTATGATTTATTATCCAAAGAGACGTTTTGTTAAAATGATAAATAAAAATTGTTGGGTGTTTTATCAATGGTTTTTAGAATTGCCGCAATAAATGTTGTTTGTTGGCTAGAATACAAAGGGTTAATCGTATTATGATGTAGATGCCTGCAGTGGTTGGCTTGATTAGTGCCAATGTGTTATTGCACAGGCTTGTTTGACCCACGTTTCTTCAGAATAATTAAAAATTGATTGTTGTAACTAATTTTTACCATCTGTTTAATTCTCAAGTGAATTAGAATGCTTGCATTTGGAGATGTATAATACCAATACCCCTTCATTTTAATGGCATTCTCATTTCCTTGGTACTTATTCTAAAGCAGAGTCTAAGGCTACAGTTGTCAAACTTTAAGAAACTTTACTGTCAGCTCTGTTCACCCTTTAAATTTGAGGCAGATTTGGATTTATTTCTCTATTCAAATCCCCGATCAGCTGGGTCATTGAGGGTTAAACCATGTACATGATCACCAGAATGCTATAAGATGGTCCCACCTACTTCCAACCTCTCAGACCTTAGGACCTCCAACTCAAGGTTTTACTTAAGATAGACATAAAAAGCTGGAATAACTCAGACAATACACCTCTGGAGAAAAGGAATAGGTGACGTTTTGGGTCGAGACCCTTCCTCAGTAAAAACCTTTTCCTTCCTTTGTTTCTTTTTGTGAATACAGTCGTGAGCAATGTGAGCAATGTTAGCACTAAGGAATCAAGAAACGTGTTTGATGATGTTCAATGAAAAGTTAAGCTTTTACCCCAGCAGTGTGCTTGGTCCCTGTCTTGGTGCCCTTACTCAGTCCCACACAGCAGTTATCCTGGTGTGTAAGAAGGAACTGCAGATGCTGGTTTAAACCGAAGATAGACACAAAAAGCTGGAGTAACTCAGCGAGACAGGCAGCAGCTCTGGAGAGAAGGAATGGGTGACGTTTCGGGTCGAGACCCTTCTTGAGACTGTTGAAGAAGGGTCTCAACCCGAAATGTCACCCACCCCTTCTCTCCAGAGATGCTGCCTGTCCTGCTGAGTTATCCTGGTGTCTTGTCTGAAAGAAATAAACAATTGTTTGTAGGTCAACTCAATAAGAACAGAATTGAAATAAGCCCCAGTTTATTTCAAGTGTATTCATCTTGCACTCTAAGGACCCATCGTGGCAATGGAATGGGGACTCATGGCAATGGAAGGTAGCCTCAGCTAAATTTGAATCCAGCTACTAAAATAAATCTGAAATGTTAAAAATCTGACTATCTCAGTCCTCAGTGTTTATTGATTCAGCCTTCAAAGCTCTCCAGAATGGAGAATCTATTTTGTCAAGCCCCCTCAGAATCTAATATCAATAAGACCTCTTCAGATTCTTCTAAACGCCAATGAACATAAGCCCACTCTGCTCAACCTTTCCTCATATGCCAATCGTTTCATCCCTGTACAATTGTAGTAAGATTTACACTCGATCCCCTTTGCAGTAATGACCAACTCTCCATTTGCCTTCATACTTTCCTGCTGTACTTGCATGTTGCCTTTCTGTGTCTCACCTTTGAGAAAACCTACATCTCTAGGAGAATTGGAGATGTGGTGCACACTGTATTTCTAATGCTACGTGTAATTATCACAGTGAAACCCATCAAAATGTTAGCCTTTGTTAAATGCTGTCTGATTTAGCAACATAATAAGTCATAAATACTCACCAAGACAAAATATTTTTTTATATGTACCGAGTCTAATTGTCGCGAAATATTATTTCAAAATTCCCCGGATTTAAGATAACAGTTTTAAAGGGCCATAGAATCATGGAGTTTATGACCATATAATAAGCTTAATTGTTTTAGTGTTTCTTATTTCAGGTAATTCTCAATCTGAGTGAATGTGCCAATCTTTATTTTTGATTTTTGTTAAATAGTGACAAAATTAGATCAAAACGAGACTTTTTTTTTTGCTGTTAAACGGTTTCTTGTAGTTAGATTGACCACACAGCCAGCTTGATGATCCTACCAAAGCTGGATTCCAGTTCAGTTTTGTGAAAATGGGAAATCCATAGCATAGATTCCTCGGAAGTTTTGGGGACTGATTTCCTTGAGGTCAATAGCAAGTAGCCAACTTTTGTCAATACAGCAAAATCAATAATCAATAGACAATAGGTGCAGGAGGAGGCCATTCGGCCCTTCGAGCCAGCACCACCATTCAATGTGATCATGGCTGATCATTCTCAATCAGTACCCCGTTCCTGCCTTCTCCCCATACCCCCTGACTCCGCTATCCTTAGGTGCCCTATCTAGCTCTCTCTTGAATCCGGGCCAATTATGCAATCTGCCATTAATGTGAGTGAGAAGGAGGCATGTGGTGAGTGGAAAGTGTTAGCGAAGGATTTCAACACCATGATGGCTAGATGGAACAGCACACTGGAAGTGTCTTTGACGTTGTCCTCATTTGAATCCATCCATCTTGGTCAAATCCTCTGATGCAGGAGGCTATTATGGAATAGAAAATAGATAAGCATTCAAGTCACAGAATGAATACAACTAAAATAATTAGGCTTCAATTTAACTTATTTTAATAAGTTGGAAAATAAGAATATAAATATGATGTGCTCGTGAATCAAAAATGGCTCATAATTTCTTTTGTCAGTTCTTTGCCTGCAGGGTTAATGTGGTAGGTAACCAGCTGGTTGATAAACTGCAGGGTTAATGTGGTTGGTAACCAGCTGGTTGATAAAACTGCAGGGTTAATGTGGTTGGTAACCAGCTGGTTGATAAGGAAAGATTTTGCAACTGTTTCTAATGAGCGGGTGAAAGCAAAATGACTATTAGGATTTTAAATGGTCAGTATATCCTGGTTTATCCAAATATGGGAATGAAAATAGTGGTTCTAAAACTGAATACATTTTCCATGGATTAAAAATAGTGCTCTTGACAACATTTGCTGCAAAGAGAATATGGAACAGTTCGAGCTAATGCTCTTGACCAAAGAGATGCCTTGTGACAAATCCATTCAATATTCAGCAATAGATCATTAGATTACACAGAACATAGAACATAAAATATTGCACCACAGGAACAGGCCATTCGGCCCACATGTCTGTGCTGACCATGATCCCACGTTAATCTCCTGTGCCTGCATGTGATCTCTGTCTCTCCTTTCCCTGCATATCCATGTTCCTAGCTCACGCCCTCTTAAATGCCCCTATCAAATCTGCCCCTGGTCACTCCCTGTGTAAATAACTTGCCCTTTAAACTTTGCCACTCTCTTCCTCAAGCCATGCCCTCTAGTCTTTGACTTTTCCACCCTGGGAAATTGTGCAGCAAGGAACTGCAGATGCTGATTTAACCAAAGATAGACACAAAGTGCTGGAGTAACTCAGCGGGTCAGGCAGCATCTCTGAAGAAAAGGAATAGATTACCTTTTGGGTCGAGAACCTTCTTCAGACTGAGAATCAGGGGGGAAAAAAAGAACATGGTTTTAACTGTCTATGCTTCTCATAATTGTATATAATTCTATCAGGTCTCCCCTCAACCTCTGGCATTCCAGAGAAAACAGTTACATTTGTACAACCTCTCCTTAGAGCTATTAATCTCCAATCCAGGAAGCATTCTGGTGATTGCCTTCTGCACCCTCTCTAATGCCTCCACACCCCTCCCACAGTGGGGTGACCATTATTGTACACAATATTACAAATGCAGCTTAACCAAAATCCTATAAAACTGCAAAATGAATACCTGGCTTCAGTCGCAGTACCCCAATCAATGAAGACAAGCATTGCATGTTACTTTTTTGCCAGTCTATCTTCATGTGTTGCCACTTTAAGGGAGCTATGGAATCTTGGATTCCCAACGTTGTCTGTACATCAATGCTGTAAAGGGTCTTGTCATTGACTATGTACTTTCCCTTTATATTTGACTTTCCAAAGTGCAACACTTCATACTTGCTGGGATTAAACTCCATCTGCCAGTTCACTACCCATTATTGTCACCGATCTATGTCCTGCTGCACACTGTGACTGGCTACCTCACTGTCTGCTACTCCACCAACTCCACTGGTCACAGATCTTCAGCCAGAATAACACTCTTCCACCACAGCCCTGTGTCTTCTAAGACTAAGCCAGGCAGCATCTCTGGAGAGAAGGAATGGGTGACACTTCGGATCGAGATCCTCCTTCAGTCTGGAGAGGGGCCTCGACCCCAAAACGTCACCCATTCCTTCTCTCCAGAGATGCTGCCTGTCCCGCTGAGTTACTCCAGCTTTTTGTGTCTATCTTCATTTCTGGATCAGCCTATCATGAGAGACTTATGTGATCAGTTTTAATCTACAATTTGAGAGGGAGAAGGAAAAATCGGAAGTGTCAGTGTTGCAGTTGAGCAAGGGGGCTTTGGAGGCATGAGGGAGGAGCTGGCCAAAGTTGACTGTAAAAAGACCCTAGCAGGGATGACGGTGGAACAACAATGGCAGGTATTTTTGAGAATGATACAGAAGGTGCTGGATCAGTTCATTCCAAAGAGGAAGAAAGATTCTAACGGGAGTAAGAGGTGACCGTGGCTGACAAGGGAAGTCAAGGACTGTATATAAATAAAAGAGAAGAAGTATAACACAGCAAAGATGAGCGGGAAGCCAGAGGATTGGGAGCATTTTAAAGAGCAACAGAAGATAACTAAAAAGGCAATACGGGGAGAAAAGATGAGGCACAAAGGTAAGCCAGACAAAAATATAAAGGAGGATAGTAAAAGCTTTAGGTATGTGAGGAGGAAAAAAATAGTTAAGACAAATGTGGGTCCCTTGAAGACAGAAGCAGGTGAATTTATTATGGGGAACAAGGAAATGGCAGATGAGTTGAACAGGTACTTTGGATCTTTCTTCAATAAGGAAGACACAAACAATCTCCCAGATGTACTAGTGGCCAGAGGACCTAGGGTGACGGATGAACTGAAGGAAATTCAAATTATGCAGGAAATGGTGTTGGGTAAACTGATGGGACTGAAGGCTGATAAATCCCCAGGGCCTGATGGTCTGCATCCCAGAGTACTTAAGGAAGTGGCTCTAGAGATCATGGATGCATTGATGATCATTTTCCAATGTTCCATAGATTCTGGATCAGTTCCTCTGGATTGGAGGGTAGCTAATGTTATCCACTTTTTAGAAAGGAGGGAGAGAGGAAACAGGAAATTATAGACCAGTTAATCTGACATCGGTGGTGGGGATGCTGGAATCGTTTATAAAAGATGAAATAGAGGTGCATTTGGATAGCAGTAACAGGATCAGTCTGAGGCAGCATGGATTTATGAAGGGGAAATCATGCTTGACTAATCTTCTGGAATTTTTTGAGGATGTAACTAGGAAAATGGACAAGGGAAAGCCAGTGGATATAGTGTATCTGGTCTTTCAGAAAGCCTTTGATAAGGTCCCACACAGAAGATTAGTGGGCAAAATTAGAGCACATGGTATTGGGGTAGGGTACTGACATGGATAGAAAATTGGATGGCAGACAGGAAACAAATAGTAGGGATTAACGGGTCCCTTTCTGAATGGCAGGCAGTGACTAGTGGGGTACTGGGACAGCTATTTACAATATACATTAATGATTTAGATGAAGGGATTACAAGTAACAATAACAAATTTGCAGATGACACAAAGCTGGGTGACAGTGTGAACTGTGAGGAGGATGCTATGAGGATGCAGGGTGATGCAGATTTTTCCCTTAATCTCCCTTTTCCATTGCTGCAGAAATAAAAATTAAAACTTATTCTTAGTAAACCTATGGCTTCTGAGTTTCTGATGCCACCAAAACATGAACGCCTGTTTAAAACCACTGTTTATGAATGCTCCTATATCCTGAGAAATATTGATTGAAGATTGGGAGGAAAAGTGGGAAGATCCACGTTATATTAATAGTCATAGAATTTTCCCGACACTCCCGCTTCCTCTCACATACAAATCTTTCATTGTTACTTTCGTAGAAGTCCAGCCACAAAAAGTAAAACAAATTTTTGAAACTTTTATACAAACCAAGTGAATTAAACCAAACAGATCGCAACTGTATGCTTTTCACAAAACGTATAACATTGGTCTTAAATTTTTGGAACTACTGCGGATTTTTTAGATTTCGAGACAATTTGCCATTTATAAATATTTCACTGGTAAAATATGCCAGCAAATGAATCTGACTGTTTAGTCTCTGTTGCTCTCTTTCCCTCTCGCATTTTTTTCCTTATTCTGTTGGAAAGCTGCAGTGACTCATCTTTGTTTCCCAGCATGTTTGGTTTAGTTTTGAGAAACTTAGCCCTCCGAGTCCGCACCGACCAGTGATCCCCACACACTAACACTGTCCTAAACACACTGGGGACAATTTTACATTTATACATTGATACCAAGTCAATTAGCCTACAAACCTGTACGTCTTTGGAATGTGGGAGGAAACCAAAGATCTTGGAGAAAACCCACGCAGGTCACGGGGAGAACGTAAAACTCTGTATAGATAGCACCCATAGTCAGGATCGAACCCAGATCTCTGGCACTATAAGGCAGTAGCACTACCGCTGTGCCACCATACCTCCCTGTGCAATTTTATGTGTGTGTGTGGGGAAATAAATATCACTTTATAATAATTAGATTTTGCATGTTGGTCTGTTTGTCTTTGGAATTTTAACTTTACAGTAGACCAAGTGGACCCGTTGGGCCCAAACCACTCCTGCATTGGTGCAGCACCCTCTCCTCCGGCACTCCCCCCTCCCCCTCTTCCCTCCCTCCCCCTCCTTCCCCCTCCCCCTCCCTCCCCCTCCCTCCCCCTCCCTCCCCCTCCCCCCTACCTCCCCCTCCCTCCCCCTCCCTCACACTCCCTCCCCCTTCCCCTCCCCCTTCCCCTCCCCCCCTTCCCCCTCCCTCCTTCCCCCTCTCCCCCTCCTCTCCTCCTCCCTCCCCGTCCCCCTCCTGTTGGTTTGGAAGTGTTTCAATTGATAGCAGAGACAAATTCAAGGTGTAAAATTCAAAGCTGGTGCAGATGAAGTTGCTCTGTGTGTTGTCGTCTCCTCGTAGTCAGTGTTTATGTGGATGATGCATTCATATGACAAGTTTATTTCTTCTAGCTGTTCCATGAAGAGATAGTTTATTTAGACAAAAGGAAACTGAAGTTACTACTTAGCTAATAAGTCTCACAAGTGATAGAGAAGTAAAAGGATCCAATGAACAAATGTAAAAATCACTTTATAAATCACTTTATAGTGAAGCGGTCAAGGCCACTAAAAAAGACAAAGATCTTGGTTCATTGTGAGAGGGTAAAATTTAAAAGCAGAATTGAACTCCCATTGACCATATTTGGGGGATTGTGTACAGTTCTGATCACTGTATTATAACAAAAATGTTATTCTTTCCTCAAGACTGGGAGATGACCTGATAGATGTCTTTCTGGTTCTAGAAAGGTTTGAAGGGATAGAAGTTGAAAAAAACATTTTTACTTGCAAGAGAAATTGGAACTAGGCTGAGATATTCCAAACTAAATCCAATAACGCATCCAGGTGACATTTATTTTCCAAATATTGGTAAAAATGTGGAAATCGGTACAACAAAGCATGGCTGGAGCCTGAGGCATGTATATGCTCAAAGGGAGGTTAAATAAGCACATGATAGGAAAGGGACAGAAGGAAAAGGACAATCTACATGGCAACAGCAAGAATAAAGCTTCTACTGATACTGCAAGCCAAATTCAACTGCATGTCTTGCTCCTTTGCAGTAAACTCATTGTAACAATGAGGATGCTTGATAATCTGTTCCCAAGTGGTGTCCAACACTTCCCTGACATAGCTGTTCCATTGTGAATTCTGCCAATTTGCTCATTCATCATTTAATCCTCTTCATGACTTAAGAGGTCCTCAGTGCTGCTGGCCTTTGGTATCATATGCCTTCATCGGAATCTCTGCTGATCTACACACTGCCTCTCTCTTTCACCCTCCCAAAATAATGCTCACCAAAGAGTGAATCCGCACAGGTCCGTTCAATAAAGTCCAGGCTAGCTCCATCTTCGTTTCACCAATTTCTTGCTGGATTTCCCACTTGGCTTTCTGTTGTAGCTTGGGGTCTGAGATTCTTTCCAGCCGAAAGAGTCCAGCCGCTTGGTTTGGAAGGAGTCTACCTCATGTGTTTTTCTTTTTGTAGACTTCCCAACATTCTGAGGCTTTTTAAACAATTGAAAAGATTGCAATGGTGTTCCCAATCAGTTCATCGTAAAGTTCTCCATTCGCAACGGATCTGCCAGAAAATTTTGAATGTCAAAAACTCTTGCACAGCAACCTTGAATTAAAGGTTATTTTCCGGCACAGCCCACTGTGTTGCCAGCTGGAATATATACCGTAGCTAGATAGATAGATAGCCCCCCCCCCCCCCCCCTCTGACATCCGTCTGAAGAAGGGTCTCGACCCGAAACGTCACCCATTCCTTCTCTCCAGAGATGCTGCCTGACCTGCTGAGTTACTCCAGCAGTTGTTCGTCACATAAGCATATGCATCAACTAATTTGGCTGAAACTTAAAGAGAGACTGAACAGGAGATGTACGGGTGCTGTAATCTGCAGGACAATACAGAGCCAACGGTACATACAATCTCACGTTACTGAATTTCCACTACATCAGTGGAGATGGTCAAAAGTAAGACTTCGTGTGTGATGACAGGGCAATCACAACTCCCATAAAATATACAGTACTTGGAACTGAAGCCAAGATTTTCTCAGCAGAAGTGCTGGGCGAAGTTTAGGTTTAAATGTAATGTGGACTGGTTAACATGTAGCGATCTAGCTTTTTAAGCACACTATTATGCCTGAACACTGTTATTGTTGAGAAAGCTTGTAGGCCAGCTTGGCTTAGAACAAGTCAAAGGTTCAGGTGGCATGGAGCATACTTGTATTGTGCCAGCAAGGCAGCTTTTAGACAATAAACAATAGACAATAGGTGCAGGAGGAGACCATTCAGCCCTTCGAGCCAGCACCGCCATTCAATGTGATCATGGCTGATCATTCTCAATTAGTACCCCGTTCCTGCCTTCTCCCCATACCCTCTGACTCCGCTATCCTTAAGAGCTCTATCTAGCTCTCTCTTGAATGCATTCAGAGAATTGGCCTCCACTGCCTTCTGCGGCAGAGAATTCCACAGATTCACAACTCTCTGACTGAAAAAGTTTTTCCTCGTCTCAGTTCTAAATGGCCTACCCCTTATTCTTAAACTGTGGCCCCTGGTTCTGGACTCCCCCAACATTGGGAACATGTTTCCTGCCTCTAACGTGTCCAACCCCTTAATAATCTTATATGTATCGATAAGATCCCCTCTCATCCTTCTAAATTCCAGTGTATACAAGCCTAGTTGCTCCAGTCTTTCAACTTATGACAGTCCCGCCATTCCGGGAATTAACCTAGTAAACCTACGCCGCACGGCCTCAATAGCAAGAATATCCTTCCTCAAATTTGGAGACCAAAACTGCACAAAGTACTCCAGGTGCGGTCTCACTAGGGCCCAGTACAACTGCAGAAGAACCTCTTGCTCCTATACTCAACTCCTCTTGTTATGAAGGCCAACATTCCATTGGCTTTCTTCACTGCCTGCTGTACCTGCATGCTTCCTTTCAGTGACTGATGCACTAGGACACCCAGATCTCGTTGTACGTCCCCTGTTCCTAACTTGTCACCATTCAGATAATACTCTGCCTTCCTATTCTTACCACCAAAGTGGATAACCTCACACTTATCCACATTAAACTGCATCTGCCATGCATCCGCCCACTCACACAACCTGTCCAAGTCACCCTGCAACCTCATAGCATCTTCCTCACAGTTCACACTACCACCCAGCTTTGTATCATCTGCAAATCATCTGCAAATTTAGAGCAGGCTACTTTGGCACTGCCATTGTGGGGTTCCCCCTATGCTGGGGCTCAATGACTTCTGAAGTAGCACAAATTGTCTTGAGAATAGGGCTTCCCAAATGAGAAAGTTCATAAAGTTCATGTTATAGCAGCAGAATTAGGGCATTCGGCCCATCAAGCCTACTCCACCATTCAATCATGGCTGATCTATCTTTCTCTCTCAAGCCCATTCTCTTGCCTTCTCCCCATAACCTCTAGCATCCATATTAATCAAGAATCAAAGTTGAAGGTGAACCATCCGTGGTTCCCCCATCTCGGTTAGACTTCCTACCAGCCAACAGAAGAGAAAAAACATTTGAAATTTAGTAACAGATCACCTATCCTTTTTTAAGACGATCATTATTTGATCAAAAACAATGTGGCAAAGCTGCATTTTGCTGACTCTTTTGGAACATAAGACAGAGAAGCCGGACTACAACCCTTTGAAGCCACTCTGTCCAGAAAAGGCTTTGTTTAAAACTGACTGCTCCCTTTAGCAATGATAGTTTTTAACTTGCAAACCAGATGTCATGTGTCGGAAGGAACTGCAGATGCTGGTTTGCACCGAAGATGGATACAAAATGCTGGAGTAACTCAGCGGGTCAGGCAGCATCTCTGGAGAAAAGGAATAGGTTACGTTTCGGTTCAAGGCCTTCAGATGAGATGTCATGATGTGTGCAGAGGTGGATTTTCATCAAAGTCCTCTGGTGTAGGTAATCTTACTTGGTTGATTCTACCGACAGATTTGAATTTATATTATGGCGAGTCTGGAGGCTTGTATTTTGTTAAAGAAGTTTATTGCGGCAGCAATATTCAATTACAAAGGATAACAAACGAGATTACAGACAACCATTAACTCAAACTGTTCACATCGAAGTTCTCTTTTTACTGCCTGGTTTTTGGGTCCCCAAACCACCACCTGACCTAGCTGGCCAATCAGCGGGTTCGACTCTCAGGACCAATCCCTATGGTCGCACCACCATGTGACCTTGCTGGCCAATCCGAGGGTTCAATTCTCAGGACCAATCCCTATGGTCACTACAATATCACTAGGATTGGTGCAGGAATTCTCTTTGGTCAAGTGGTCCATTGGCTAGAGAGGAACTCTATATCCGAAGTATAACAGTTAATCCAAACCACACCTGCTCTCCGCGGATGGGGTCCTCCAGTTCTTAGCCCATCCACTAGGTGGAGCATTACGCGGTGGTGGAAAGTCACTTCCATGGGAAAGGAGAGCTGGAAAGTGGGGTGGTGGAAAGCTACAGGTGGAGAGAAGAGAATCAACTGGTCTTTCTTTAAAAATGTGAAACCATAAGCCGGATTTTAAAGTCGACTCTTCCTGGGAATTGAATTTTCGGAGATGAGGGAAGAGCCTTTCACGGTTGCAGGGCTTTTGTGCTATAAATAAAGAGCTTGTTGTTATTAATTTACTGTAAGTTAGACAAGGTCAGCTCTTGGTTTTGTCTGGTCAATGATGTATTAAAGATTGTGTAGTAAGAGGCATTAGACAGATCTGTCCAGCACAGAGGTTTTCACCTTCCACTGATGAGCTCACCCATCGCACTGGCACTGACACAACTCTGTTAAATGGATGTATTGATGCCGTAATGGGATAATTAGCTCTACCTCTCTGCTGTTGCTGAGACATTACACAAGTTTCACTGCAGCTATTTCAACCTGTTTTCTGTATTGAGTATATTTCATTAGCTTGCCTCTTTTTTTTCCTATGCTGTCTATTTTTGCAGCTTGCGGCTGAAATCATTAGGAAGGTTTCTATTTTTCCCGTTTTCATCTTTGTTGATCAGCAGACTTGGACCGGCTTTAAGCCAAATATTAGGTTGTCCGGAGAAAAATAATTCATATTGTACATATGTGGCATTTTGCTTTAAGATCATATTTTTAAAAAATGCCTAATGGTGTCTATCTAGAATTAAAATGGTGAGAAACAGACACGCACACACAGTAGGTCAGTCAGAAACCACACAAAGAACAGACAATTTACTGTTCAGACATGAAGCCGTCATTTAGAAATTCATTGAAAGGATCTTTGCTCAAAGTGTCCAGATGCTGATTGACCTTGAGTATACTTCCAGCAATTTTATTTGGCCTAATTATCAAAAGATCGGGAAATCTTGCCTTTCACAAGCAAGTGGGCGATGTAAGGAAAGAAAATTCAAAGTAAAGAAAGCATCTCCTGGGGTTAGCTAAAAAAATGTTAATTTGGAATGATTTTAATTTTATTTTTATCCTGCAATACTGATTCATTACCTTGTGGCACCAAAATGGTCATCGTAACCAACATTCATGGATGCTGATTGCAGGCAAAATAAATAATACATATTTATTTGACGATGCATTCTGAGATAACATGACGCTCAAAATTGCCTTTTAAAATTATATAATATAAGCAATTTTGAGCTACGTTTGGTCACGTGTTATGCTTTTCTTTCTATTGCTGTAAACACGTATCCTACATGTTTACCTTTCAAACCTGCACAGGCTAAAGTTTAAATCTAATCTGGCATTAGCTGATAGGAATCACTGTCCCTGAAGGCTAATAACTGATCACAAGTAAAATGAGTTTTGACCATCTCAGTCTTGTATTCAGGGACAAGAGCATAAAGCAAACTCTTAAGCACGGCTTACCGTCAACAAATCAAGTAAATAGGCCTCATGCACTCTCATCTTTACCTATTTAACATTGCAGCAGATTGGCCATTTAATTTGTATAAAGAGTTGCCATGCTGCAGATTTTATCCCCAGACAATGATGGGAGATTGGACTTTATTATTTGTGCTGGCTTTAGAAGGAGTGCGAAGACTGGCCATTCGCTGATGGGTTCTTCTCAGGCTTTGAATGTCGCTTTCTGGCACCTGTTCCCAAGTATTTCATTCCTGCTCTTTATTCTCTGGTTTTTATGCAGTTGGCGGTGAGATTCCTATTGACATGCGACTGGGAGGTGGGCAGCTGGTGTCAGAAGAACTCATGAACCTCGGCGAAACGTTAACAACCACGAACGACCCTTCCTTGAAGCTTTTCCAGTGTGCCGTCTGCAACCGATTCACCACGGACAACCTGGAGACTCTCAGTCTGCACATGAACATTGAGCGCCACCTTCCCGAGGAAGAGTGGAAAGCATTCATTGGCGATTCCTACCAGTGTAAGCTCTGCCGCTACAACACCCAGCTCAAGGCCAACTTCCAGTTGCACTGTAAGACAGATAAGCACGTGCAGAAATATCAGCTTGTGGCCCACATCAAGGAAGGAGGCAAGGCCAACGAGTGGCGACTGAAATGTGTGGCCATTGGGAACCCAGTGCACTTGAAATGCAACGCATGCGATTACTACACCAATAGCATTGAGAAGTTGCGACTACACACTGTCAACTCAAGGCATGAAGCCAGCTTGAAACTCTACAAGGTAAGGAAAGCAACATCTCCCAACGCAGTCCTTCCTTGAATTACTGTGAACAGCGGTCGTTAAGTTCTCCGTATATGGAATTTGCAAAGCAAATATTTGTTAATGAAGGATTGTCCTTTGGAGGATTTTTTTTTAGACATTTCAAGTTAAGAAAAAAAAAAAAGCCATGTAGAAACTTAATACATTGTTTAATTTGCTCAAGAATGTAACAGCTTTGTACGAAAGTTTGAGGTTAAACTGGTGGAGCCAACAGACCTGCAAGAGATGTCCTTAGATTAGAAAAAAATATTGTTGAAGTTAAAAATACTTTGACACATCAAGCAGAAAATAAATGGTTCTTTCGGCCGTCAGTTCAAATGATCCAATAAGGTTGTGTGACTTGAGAATTCCACGTTTAATGTAAGCATGAGGGAGTGACACCAGAGAGCAAATTATTTTGTTTTATTTAAAGAAAAACCTTCCTATTTAATCAGGGCTCAACATCAAGCTTTCTGAAGACTGGGCCCTCAGGCTGTTGTTCAACAGGTTTCACATGACTGATTGCCTGACTCATTAATCAATACTCTGATCCATTTCAGTCAATTAAGTAAATCTGGAATACAAATGTTGACTCCCATTGCAGCACCTCCTAGGGGCTACGGAAAACTATCCATAAAGTCAGAATGAAATTTAGTTAGATAAATAACATATACTAATGCAAACTCGTCACTTTATTCCCATTCACGACTCTGTGGTTCTGAAACTCTCAGTCATCCCCTTCCCTTCCCCTACTAATTACACAATATCAATCCTGTACATGTGCTTCATGTGTTTCTCAATGCAAAGTTCAAAAAGATAAGTCAAGGCCATTCAGCCCACATAGCCCGATTATACAATGAAGCTGTAATCTGGTTCCACATATCCATTATTCTTGCTTTCACTTATTTGTATTAAGAAGCAATGATTTCTTGCATTGTCTATGAAGTTCTTAATTTTCAGTGCTTACTTGTCAAGCAGTTGCAATTTAACATGATTTAGTATCCAGGATTTGCCTTTTTGTATTCCACTGGGTGACATATATTTCCCTCTTGTCCTAACTGTCTGCTTTCTATGCTGAAAGATTCTTAGGTTTTAACTTTTCCCTCATTACTCAGTCCCCTGAAGATCATAGATCTGCTTTTTGAGCCTCCTCTGCAGCACTTCCAGGGTCTGAAATATTCTCCCGATTACCAGGAATGCAACTTGGACAGCAAGGTCATGGCTTGGCTCCAAACCCATTGTCCACTCATTTGACAACGTAGCTCAAAAATCAACTGGTTTTGTTGATTGTACCTCTCTGATTGTTGAATCTTATATTCACTCTCTTTTCAAGCTAATCAAGTAATTAACAGATCACTACAACAATAGGGAGAGGTTGACCAGGCTAGGGTTTTTTTCCTTGGAGCACAGGAAGGTGAGGAGTGATCTTATACAGGTGTACAAAATCATGAGAGGAATAGATTGGGTAAACACACAGAGTCTTTTGCTTAGAGTAGGGGAATCGAGAACCCGAGGACATAGGTTTAAGGTGAGGGGGGAAAGATTTAAGGGGAACCTGAGGGGTAAGATTTTTACACAGGATTTTTACACGCAGGTGTATGGAACAAGCTGCAGGAGGAAACATTTAGACAGGTACATGGATAAGGTAGCTTTAGAGGGATATGTTCCAAAAGTAGGCAGATGGGACTCATGTAGATGGGGCATGTTAGTTGGCACGGGCAAATTGGGCTGAAGGGCCTGTTTGCATGCTGTATGACTCTATGACAGTCTAAAGTACATGACCTTTTACTTCACTCCATTCTTTATTTCTGAGTTTTGCCCACTTATAGTTACTTTTCTTCTGAAATTTCTTGATGGTCATATCTAGCAAGACTTCCTGCAACCAGCCACTGCCCCCCCACCCCCACTCCCCACCCCGCCCCCCCCCGCCCCCACTCCCCACCCCCGACCCCCCCGACCCCACTCCCCACCCCCGACCCCGGTCTTCCCCAATCACCACCAATCCTCCCATTTCTAGTTCATGATCATCAGTAAAACTGAACTAATTGTGTTCAGTTAGTTCAGGTAGGTTACCGACCTGTCATTTACACCTTGATTGCATTATACCTTATATCGGTCCCCTCTCTCTTCCTCTCTAACATAGCCCTCTCTTCCCAATTTCTCGGTGTGTCTTTCCATCTCATTCTCCTGCCACCCTCTTCCCTTCCCACCTCATTGGTCTTTACCGTCTTTCCTTCACTTGCTCTCTCGCTTTGTCTACATGTCTTTCTCATTGTGCGGGACAAAATTGGAGGACAAAACAACACTACTTAATGCAGACAAGAAATGTGCATGATATGGGAACCATTTGCGGGGAAGAATAGTAATGGTCATTATCATCATATTCATGGTGATTTTTTTTTTCTTCATTGAAATTGCAAAAATCCTCATTGCTGCAATCCTCCAAAGATAGGGGGTGTCTGTGAATTTTGGTGATATGCTGTTACGTTTAAAATCAGCGCACTGTTGATCACAGTTCTAAACTAAACGTAGATCCATGGACATATCCTGTAGACAGAGGAAAAGTTGATGTGATGTTATTCGTCAAAATTTAATTCTCTTCCGTAGACAAAAATAACTAATTCTTCTGATACATTGTGCCTCGTATGTTATATGCCATCCTTTTCCATAGATTTGTGTTCGATGTAGCTTTTGCTGATAAATAAATTGTGGAGTGGGGGGTGAGATGTGTGCTGGGGAATTGGTAGCCGAGTCTATTCTATGTTTGATTGTCTCGATTGAACAGTTACAGGCTTACAGCTTTTGGAACCTGGGACATAAAGATTCTAATTGTTAGGGCTTTCAGCTAAGATAACCTATGTTCAATTTATTTTTGTTGCTGGCTACATAAATATGCAGCACTACATATTTGGAGACTATACTCCTGGCAAATGTAAGGTCAAACTTCGAAATACCTATGCATTTAAGGCCCAGGACAGCATTTTGACCGAAAGGAGCAGGGTCCCACTTGAAATCCCAGAGGTTCAAAATGTTTGTTTTAAGCTTCTTTCAAGATCACACATGGTATAAATCAAGGAATGTTTTCCACTCAGCTTCAGAATTAGTCCTTCTATCCACGCGCCACCAAATGATTTTCGAGAAATGGACTAGCAAATACCCTTGGCCATGCTTTGTGCAAGGCTCTGATTTGTTACCAAACTTTAACGGGTTAACCAGCATGAATGTTTATGTTAGCATGTTTGGTGTTTAATTGTTGTGCCAGTCTTGATCTGTACTGTCGTTCAGCTTGTTGATTATTTGTTCTGAAAGTAGAAAGGATAGGAAATGTGAGGAAGAATGTAAAAGGCTTCAGTGGAACTAGTTTGGAGAACGCATTGCTCCATCTTCCTAACTTCTTTTCCCTTGTGAACGTACTTTACTGTTGAAGTGAGAATTGCCCACATGTAACGCACAAATTAAACAAAATGGTGCTGTGAAACCTTAATCTATAAATGACCAAAACCATGAAGGTATTGAAATAAATTGCACGACTGATGTTTATGTATAAAAAGTGTAATGTCCAGACATTCTTCAATGATACTTTGTGTGATTTTCAGTTTGCTTTGGTGTCGGATAGAGAATATCAATATTATGATGCCGTGGTAAAGATTCTGCTACAGACAAAGATGATATATTGAGGAGAGGATAGATCAGTATGAATTGGTGGCAAACATTAAGAAGCTTGTTTCCATACAGCCTTCAAGCTATTTTAATGATATTGGGTACGTTCAAATCTTCAGCAGTTTTAAAAGCAAAATATTATGGTTTATGAAAGGGGGGAAAAATGTCTTAACAATCTGACTTAAGAACACGGTTCAGGTGGGCATGCAGCGAGCTTGTACCCAGCTCCCTGTAACCTAAGACGGGATAAAAATCCAGTTAATGGTACTCGACTCAGGCAGCTGAATTGCTGTAGACAGTTGTATTGATTTTCACTGGACTTAAAGCTTCACCTTTTTCTCTAATCATTCCATAATGGCTTTAGTATGAACAATCAGGTACAAATGGCCATAAATCTACCAGCCTTATTCCACTTACCTTCCACTCAATGTCAGGCACAGACTTGCAGCTAACCCAACTTGGCAGTAGCTTTGGGACATTTTTTTTTAGTGCCGGTTTCTTGCCAGTAAAGCTGTTTCATTTAAAAAAAGCAGAGATAGGATCGCAGAGCAGCCTGTGTTTTTTTGGGAGCAGACTCTGTCCGTAATCTGAACACCATAGTTTGTCGAAGAACGATTCTGCAAAGCCGCTCTTTCTTACAACACTTTTGAAATATCATTTCAAGGCTTGACTATGAGAATAGAGGCACCAAGTATTGGCTTCAAGCAGCCCTTTTTAATAATGTAAACTGATAATTTACAAGGAAATTGTTGATTGGACAGTAGAAATTGCTGCACTACAGTATATTTTTCATTTCATAATAAAAGCATTAAATGTCATATCATATCATATATATATACAGCCGGAAACAGGCCTTTTCGGCCCTCCAAGTCCGTGCCGCCCAGTGATCCCCGTACATTAACACTATCCTACACCCACTAGGGACAATTTTTTACATTTTACCCAGCCAATTAACCTACATACCTGTACGTCTTTGGAGTGTGGGAGGAAACCGAAGATCTCGGAGTAAGCCCACGCAGGTCACGGGGAGAACGTACAAACTCCTTACAGTGCAGCACCCGTAGTCAGGATCGAACCTGAGTCTCCGGCGCTGCATTCGCTGTAAAGCAGCAACTCTACCGCTGCGCTACCGTGCCGTGTTCTTATTTCAGGCACCTTCTGAGAGCAAATTTCTATTTAGTTATCACTCTCCTTGGCCCTGTAGACTTAGTTAGAAGCCGAAGGGACACCTGGACCGAGAAACATAAATGAAAGTCAATTCCAATTTTTTAAATCAAGCATTCTGCTGCAATTTTCATTTTTACGTAATAAATCTCCTTGCCAAGAAATTCCGTGGTGGTCAGCTGGGTAAAACATGCTCTATTGCAGCCACAGCATATTGCACACAGCATCTGAAATTAGAGTCCACTGGAATGAATGTTGGGGGCAGATTTCAACAAATGGCTCAGCGTTATTGGCCCGACTGACCCAGGGATGAATTTCCCGGCCACAATGCTGGAGGGGACTTGTCCACATCACCTTGTGCTGTAATGAAGCTATCGCGCTGGTGGTGGTGCTATTACCAGACATTGGCAGCATTTGCAAAAACTACATAACATTGTTTTCAACGTAACGTTGAGAATTTGATGAAGATTCAGATCTTGGGAGTGATGACGACTTACTAGAAATAAGGTGATTTTCAAACAATTGGGATGAAATAGAACGCAGGTGTCACCTGCACAATAAATCGTGGCCTTGTATGAGGGCATTCCTGAATCCCGTCAAATAGAAGGAAGTTAGTTAACAAATGTGAATTATTTATTCGTATGCTGTTTCACGTTCGTCGTGCAGAGCCATTCTTAGTTGCACATAAGCCAGCCGCTAACGTTGGAATACCACCTCATTCCACAATCCGTGAGTCCCACTGTAAACATTACATGTGGACTCTGTGCACTGAAACGGTTGATGTGGACCTGTTGTTGTTTATGCAGGTGAGAAGAACATAGAAACATAGAAACTAAGTGCAGGAATAGGCCATTCGGCCCTTCGAGCCAGCACCGCCATTCAATATGGTCGTGGCTGATCATCCAAAATCACTACCCCGTTCCTGCTTTCTCCCCAGATCCCTTGATTTCGTTAGCCCTAAGAGCTATATCTCCCTCTTGAATACATCCAGTTATTGACATTAGAAAGTAACATACTCTCCACTCCCCCCCCCCCTCACTCAGTGAACCCCCCCTCCACAAATCTGCATTTCTCATGGACTTTGTGTGAATATTAACCTTTGGAAGGCCAAAGTGAGCACTCAAAGTGTGACCATTAAATTGGCATGAAATTCGACAAATGTCCTTGAGATCATTAAAATTGTCTTTCTTTTGCCCATGGACAATAACTGGACAGAAGCAGCCTTAGTCCTCCATCACATTGCGTTTGCTCAGGATCAGTTCACTGGTAACCAGTTATTGACATTAAAAAATAACATATAGTTATGTGTTCTATATCACACAATTTATGTTTTTTTATGGTAGTAAGGGAAAATAAGTCAAGGAGAGCAAACACATTAAATCATGTAGACAAAAAACCTGGAGTAACTCAGCGGGACAGGCAGCATCTCTGGACAGAAGGAATGGGTGACGATTCGGGTCGAGACCCTTCTTCAGACTCGACCCGAAAAGGTCTCGACTCGAAACGTCACCCATTCCTTCTGTCCAGAGATGCTGCCTGTCCCGCTGCGTTACTCCAGCGTTGTGTGTCTATCTTCGATTTAAACCAGCATCTGCAGTTCCTTCTAACACATTAATCATGTATTGCTTTCAGACCTGGGTGAATGGAGCTTAATTGCCTTCTGTCTAATTGTTAAAAATGCTCAATAATCAAAATGCACATGAGAATAAGAGCATATGGCTCATTCTCCAAATCCATCAATCCATCCGTAGGTACAATTGTAACGTTTAAGAAACATTTAGACAGGTATGTGGAGAGGACAGGTTTAGAGGGATATGGGCCAAACGTAGGCAAATGCGGCGAGTGTAGATGAGACATGTTGGTCAGAGTGGGCAAGTTGGGTGTTTTCACGCTGTATGACTGTCTAGAACTGAAATTCCGAAGATAATATTAAGTATGACCAACAGGAAACCTGAACTAAACTGCATTAAAAATGCTGCATTGGTCGTTTAGAGGGATATTGATAGGGAATTTTAATCCTTTTCCTTATTGCATTTGAAAGACTGAATTTGAAATCATTAAAAGATGCAGAGTAAGCCTGGCTCACACTAACTCTGGCACTCAGATCTCCATTGACTTTGGGTTGCCAGACACAAATTCTGAGTGACCATGGCCACCCAACTCAAACAAAAATCTGTACCCAGTACTGATCAGCAGTATTAGGTGAGTGGAAGAACATCTGTTGTAGAAAATGAAACAATCTTGAATGGAACTGCAGATTCAGTTTAGTTTTAGTTTAGAGATACAGCGTGGAAACAGGCCCTTTGACCCACCAAGTCCACGTTGACCAATGATCGTTTTATGTTATCCCAGTTTCACATCCTAAATGATAAGGACTGTTTACAGAAGCCAACTAACCTACAAACCTGCATGCCTTTGGAATGTGAAAGGAAACCGGAGCACCTGGCGAAAACCCACGTGGTCACAGGAAAAACTTACAAACTCCTTACAGACAGCGCCCATAGTCAGGATCGAACCTGGGTCGCTGACGCTGTAAGGCAGCAACTCTACTGCTGCGCCACTCTGCCACTGGCTTACTTAAAAGAGACACAAAGCGCTTTAGGTAACTCAGCAGGTCAGGCAGCATCTCTGGAAAATATGGATAGGTGACGTAACGGGTTGGGTCCTTTCTTCAAACAATTAATCCAGCTCTTTTCATGAACCCATGGCATCCAAAGATACACTACACCAATGAAATAGTTTTGGTGTGGTCAGTCATGTTTTGTACGCAAGCACAGTGGCCAGTCAGCATGCAGTAGGGTCACACAAACAGCAACAAGAATAAATGGACATGTAGTCTACAATTAAGCATATTAGCTCAGGATTAAATGGTAGCTAGGGCAATTTACCAGATGGTGAAATAGTGCATTGGATGTCAAGTCAAGTCAAGTCAATTTTATTTGTATAGCACATTTAAAAACAACCCACGTTGACCAAAGTGCTGTACATTTGATTAGGTTCCAATAGAAAAAAAAATGAAAACATACAGTAGCACGCAAACAGTTCACAGCGCCTCCTCAATGAGCCTCAAACGCTAGGGAGTAGAAATATGTTTTGAGCCTGGACTTAAAGGAGTCGATGGAGGGGGCAGTTCTGATCGGGAGAGGGATGCTGTTCCACAGTCTAGGAGCTGCAACCGCAAAAGCGCAGTCACCCCTGAGTTTAAGCCTAGACCGCGGGATAGTGAATAGCCCCAAGTCGGCCGATCTGAGGGACCTGGAGTTAGAGAGGGGGGTTAGAAGATTTTTGATGTAGGGGGGGGAGTGTCCATTTAGGGCTTTATACGTGAATAGGAGGAGCTTGAAGTTGATTCTGTACCGTACAGGGAGCCAGTGGAGAGAGGCCAGAATCGGGGTGATGTGGTCCCTTTTACGGGTACCCGTCAGGAGTCTCGCTGCGGCGTTTTGGACCAGTTGCAGGCGGGACAGGGAAGATTGGCTGATCCCAGTGTATAGGGAGTTGCAGTAGTCTAGGCGGGAGGAAATGAAAGCGTGAATGATTTTTTCTGTGTCGTCGAATTTGAGGAAAGGTTTGATTTTAGCTATGGTTCGAAGTTGGAAGAAGCTGGCTTTTACCACAGCGTTGACTTGCTTATCAAATTTTAATGCAGAGTCAAATATCATGCCGAGGTTTTTGACATGCGGTTTGACTAGGCAGGATAGGCTTGATGTGCACAGGATGTGCACTTGAATAGTCAGACAGGGCCATGGTTTAATGTTTCATCTGGCAGATAAATATATTGAAATAAGATGTCAAACCCATGAATGGGATTTGAGGTAGCAGAATAGCAAAGAAATAATGGAGGTAATGTCAGGTAGGTCATGCAAAACTGTGGGTACCATGTTTATAATTGATCAGTAAATAAAATGTTGATTTGCATCGTGATCACTGCAAGGAGATGTTTTGGAAATTATATCTGGCCTTGGTTGATGACACAACTGGAATAGGTGTTGGCTCAACATGTGCAATTATTGAATGAAACCCAAAGGATTGTGAAGCTGATTCTTCAAAGGACAACGTCTACACTTCTCCTCCCACACATACCATTCAACAAGAAAGGCAATGGTGAGAGGCATCCACTAATGGACTTTCCATTTCTTGACTGTGTGAAAAAGTTGGACGTTTTTTCCTTCTGGCTCAGGTTTTGAGAATTAGGAAGCAGGTCAATGCTTGGTGCGTCAACTAGAAAGGGCATTTTGACTTTGATCTTAGAAAGGTGACGATAAGACAGGGGTCATTATTACGTTGGACAAAACTGTTCTTTCTGGTAGGTGTCACAGGCCAGGAATGTTTGATTTCAGTTTTGGCAATGTGCTGGTACACACATTTGATGACAACATTGTTTATCTCTGTTCTAAAACTGTGTCCTAGAGACAGCCTTGGACAGCTCATTCAGAACAGGGGAATGGGATGAGGAGAAAAGAGACAGGTGTCCTTGCATTGCTGGGGAGAGAGGAGTGCATGCATGTGCATGTATGCATGGACATTGTCCTAAACTGGGGAAAGAGGTGCGCATGCATGTGCATGTATGCATGGACATTGTCCTAAACTGGAGAGAGAGGTGTGCATGCATGTGCATGTATGCATGGACATTGTCCTAAACTGGAGAGAGAGGTATGCATGCATGTGCATGTATGCATGGACATTGTCCTAAACTGAAGCTTCAAAAGCTGTTTCTTGCTAAGTGTCGCGAATGTAGTTTTTAATGCCATTGTTTCATCCCTGAGCTTGGCTTTTATTTTACCATGATCTACTTACTATATGTCCTGATTTATAAATTACACTATGTGTAGGAAGGAACTGCAATCTCGACCCAAAACGTCACCCATCCCTTCTCTCCAGAGATGCTGCTTGTCCCGCTGAGTTACTCCAGCTTTTTGTGTATAAATTATGCTAAATGCTTTCTTGAGGCTTAAATAAACAGCAGGTTGCGAAACCTGTGGACGTTCTTAAGATTACACTATTTGAAACTTATACAGTTCCCATTTAGGTCTTTGCTCCTCCAATTTTCTCCCACCCCTCCTCCATTCTCCAGGATTTGGATTGTCCAGGAAATGGATTTCTCCACGATTCTCCTCCATCCTTTCCCATCTCCCTGGTCCACGATCTTGAAATACAAACTGCTCCTCCTGGTGGCCAGGGTGGGACATTGAATTTCAGCTTTTGAGGGGAATGCAGGTCAAAGTTGGATGTAAAGTTCAGCGCATCTGCCCCCAGGTGACCCTGCCCTGCCAATACCCTGAATATGTTTGTAAAACGATTCATATTTGGGCCGCATCACACGTCATTAAATCACCATTTTACCAATCTTGTATCAATAACATCAAGGTATGAATATTATTAAAAATAAATCCCAAGTAAATGTAGTTCATGCCTGCTTGCTGTACTTTCAACCAAAGATACTAGAGGAGCAAGATGACCCACTCTGTCAAAATCGCCTATACTGAAGTGTAGTACGCAAAGGAGCGTAACGTCTGCCATTTTAGTAGGCAAAACCCGCCGTTCGCTATGCCTCTCGCAGTGTAATCAGTGTTTCGGGGAACAGTATGTGTGATGATACCATAAAAATGCAGAATATATCTCATCTATCAATTCACAGATTTTTGTTAATTTTCTTTTAAAATGTTTCTGCAAGTTTCTGCCTACTAAAATGGCACCATGACATACTACGGTTTTTGTGGGTCGAGTGGTCTATCTTGCTCTGCTCTATTATCTTTGCTTTCAGCCCCTTGTGTGAACCTGTAACACTAGCACTCTCTGACCAGTAGAGGCAATGGAAAGCCATGGTAGTCAGATGTCTAAAATTATAGCCTTATGGTTTTACAAAGGCATTTCCTGTTACTAATGTGGGTGTCAGGAATTCACAATGAAACATAAAAGTACAGAGACAGTGGAAGGTTTTAAAACGGGGACCAAATTACATTTGCCTGGTTTTGTCAAATTCCACCACCGACCTCTATTCCCAAGGTCTGTGAAAACTACACTTAATCCCAACTGTCGAGGGTGGAACCCAAATGGCAAGGACAGAATACGGTAGATTGGTGATGGGCTGGTCTTTATGTATAGGCAGGTATCTAATAGACAGTCAAGCACTGCTGCCTTAAAAGTTAAACCACATCCCATCCTCACCACAATATGCAAAGTTCACCAGCAGTTGACTTGTTATTTAACAAATTGAAAACATGGAGGCAGATGAACCTCGCAGGGCAGTGCTTTCTAAAATAGCTAAATAATGGGCCTGAAAACCCACAGCGAGTGTAACAGCCTCGTTATCGCTTGCTACCACGCAGTGATGGCATTTCCCCAGCAGCTACTTTTGATTCTGTCTGAATACACCGATCCCTTTATGTCCAACCGTTGGAGAGGAGAGGAGAGGAGGTAGTTGTGGGTAGTTGCTGGATACTTTCAAGTTTATCTGGGCTGGTGTGGTCTGCCGTAATTGAGATTGATTGGATGTTATTTTTCCTCTTGCAAATGTAATCCATTAGTTTGGCACATGCATAATCAGTTTAGAGCCCAGTTAACTGGATGTAATCTAGTTCTTCAATGTCTGTTGCAGCAAATCTGCTCCAGATGCCAGTTACAGAGTGAGTGCGAGCATAGGTCCTATCACGACTGAAATCTCTAATATACTCCCTCTCCCTTTTCCTGCTGTCTGCATTGGCTGAATTTACTCTGTTTATTCGTATTTGTAACCAATTCAATCTGAGTCGTTGGGCAACAGAATTCCCCCGGCTTAAATGTAATATTCCTTTATGAAAACCTCTCTTTTAAAAGTTGTCTTTAAATTGCGGTATATGTACAAGGGGTTGTTAGATGTTAGCAAGGATGATTGTGTCTAATTAACTTATACATTCTTTGGCACAGTGTAGCAAAATGGTATAAATCTTCTAATTCTATTACCTATTTAACCCTTGGAGATTTCTTTCAAAGTGGAATTCGTTCAGGCTGAAGCCAGTGTTTCTGAATTATTCCAGACAAGAGAAAGTTTTAATTTATTTTCCGAACTCGGCTGCATTTCCAGCCAGCCTTTCTTCATCAATGCGGATCAAAATTATTCATTATTTGTTTTTGTTGCTTTGCAAAAGCCAGATTGTGACTGTCTCATCTATAACTTCCAGTCTCCCGCATTCGAAACAAAAGGGAAAAAAACCGGATGCAAAACTTACCTGAAAAATTAATAGAGTACAGAAGACTTTGTGGTCCGACAGGCTTAGTGTGTGATTGTAGGATTCATGATGTTGTAAAGTATATTTGATAGACACACAATAATCACATTTTTTTTTTTTGCCCCTGGAAACAACATTGCATTTTAATTTTACCAGCAACTTGTCAGATTAAGCACTTTGGAGAGATAGAGACATAGATTTATTTTAAAATACTGCCTCCCTGTGCAACTGTAACAACCTTGTGTTTATATGCTCTATATTTTCTGCAGGCCAAGTTGCTTTATAAAGACAGAGGCAATCAAATAAATTCTTGTTACCAATGAAACACGAGGGAACTGGGGTTTCTATAAGGGTCTACTCAGATATGGCAGCCAGCTCCAAGGAGAGGATATATTTATGTTTAGGTAGAAATATCGTGTGTCCTTCCTCCAGAGGGTGTATGCAGGATGAGAAGGATGTTGATACAGGAGGCATTCTGTTGTGCAGCAGACAGGTACAGTTCATCACCAAGAATGTAATAATTGCTTTTGTTACTTCAAAGGCTTGAATGTGACCTGACAGGCTTGCGTGAGGCCCCAGGTCTACATTGAGCCTATTGATTAAATGAGTTACAGGCTTATATCAGGGATTTTTCACAATCAAGAAATTTCAGCTGAATTAAATACACTATATCAATAGCACGTTGCAGCTGTGCTAGTGCACAATACTTAACCTGCCAAGGGGCTGGCCAAAATTAAAATGTGATTATGTTTCCACAGAAAAGGACACTAATGGGTTATTGTGTGTCAACCGTGTGTGTGTCAGGAGCTATTTACCACAATATTGTGAATTCTATATTTACACGCTAACACTTTTGGACCACAAAGTCTACTTTAAAGACTATTAAAAATAAAATCTTCTCGCAGTAGCAGCCATTATAATGGCTCTCACACATGTGAAAGAACATCAGTAAGTCTCCATCAGTTCTGTGATATTGAGTTCCTTGGGGGTTTTAGTATAAACTTTCAACCACATTCTGCCTTAACACCTTGCAGATTAGAACCATTAGGCCAGTGTTTCTCGCTTTTTTGTATACAGGGCTCTCTCTGTCTGACCTGACCCTGGACCCGAGCTCACAATATGCACATGGATTGAATACAGATTTTAAAATGTTGCTTTTTTTCCCCTCATCATCTTGGTATCCCACAGGCCTTGCTGTCAAAATCCATGGATGAGCCTGGGGCCAGATGCTGAGAAATCCTCCATTGCTTTATTTGGAAACGCATCCTGCATTACACGGCAGTGTTTCTGGCATAGTAATATTATAATTCTTGTCCTTGGAAGGTGGGTGAAGGGCAACTATAAAAGACTCAAAAGCCTCGCAAAGTGTTGTAAGCCTTTGATTGTGAAAAGCCAAGTCCAGTGTATTCAACACAGCATTCTCTTTGTTTCGAGACCATTAGTATGAATTGTAAAGCTTAAATACTGAGCTTCTGCAAGACTATGTAGGGTTGGTTTATTGCAGCAGCATTGACGTCATGCCCACTGGAGCCATTTTCATCGTGGGTTGCCAAAAGCCATTAATCACGGTGCCAGTTTCGTTTGATGGCACTTGCAATTGTTTCACATCAGGGACAGTTGCAGCACTCACTACACTCCTAATTCCACACCTTTGGTTAACATCTGTCACTAAAGGATTTTTGAACACACACACACACTTTCAAACGTTGCTATCCAATGCTTAACTTGTTTCTTTCTCATAAGCATCGTGGAACATTAATGGAACTGAAATGTGTTAAATCCCCACGGATAAATGGCCTGATAACCAGGATTTCGTAGGGGAGAGCCATGGAGATAATGGATGCACTTGTTATCAATTTTCATTGTGCTACTGATTTCTATTTTGGTTCCCACGGATTGGAAAATAAAAAATTGCAACACCTTATGAAACAAAGTAAGGAGAGAGAAAATAGGAAAATGTAGACCAGTTAACCCGACATCAGAAATAGGAAAAATGCTGAATTCTATAAATAAGGAAGTGGTAAAATTTAGAAAATAATAATTGGCTTGGGAAAGTCAATGTGGATTTATTAAATGGGAATTGATTTTGACGAAATTGTTGGAGATTTTTGTGTTTGTAACTAGCAGAATAAATAAGAACAATGCGTTTGATACACATATTAGTATTTACAGAAGGCTTCAATAAGGTACCACAGGAGATATTATTATATGGAATTAAATTGCATGGTGGTGGTGCATATATACACTGTGGATAGAGAACTTAGTGGGCAGAACAGAGAGTAGAAATAATCAGAACGTTTTCAGGTAGAGAGCCTAGTGGGGTGTCACAGCGATCTTTGCTGGGGCTTCAGCTGTTCACACACTATAATGGTTATCTCGATCAGAACATTAAAAGCAGTGTATCCACATATGTATGTGGTGGAATCCAACCCAAAACGTCAGTCTGAAGAAGGGTCGCAATCTGAAACATCACCCACCCTTTGTCTCCAGAGATGCTGCCTGACCCGCTGAGATACTCCAGCAATTTGTGTCTATCTTTGGTATAAACCAGCATCAGCTGTTCCTTGTTTCTACTCTACACGTGGTGGTGTGGGTTGTGACAAGGGACTTCAGAACGACATTACGTGGAAAATAATGTGGGGAGAATGTGAGGTTATCCACTTAAGGGAAAAAAAGGAAAGCTGGAGGATTTTTAAATGGGGAAAGATTACAAAGTGTTGATGTTCAGAGGAACATGGATGCCCTTGTACATGAGTCATTGGAAGTTAGCATGTGGTGAGGATGGCAAATGGAATGGTTGTCATTATCGCAACAGGAATGAAGAACAAGATTAGAGATGTCTAGCTCCAATTGTAGAAGGCCCCGCTGAGATCAGATGAGGGATATTGTGCACGGAGGTTGTCACGCCCTCTGAGAGAAGGTACACTTGGGATCGAGGGAGTGCAGCAAAGATTCACCAGATTGATTCCAGGTATGGCAGGCACGATCTCTGCTCCTGAGTATAAAAGAGTGAGTGATGATCTCATTAAAAAACATACTAACTTCTTGGTGGGCTTGACAGTTAGATGTGCGTTTGATGTTTCCTGTGGCAAGGGAAGTCTAGAACCAGGGTTACAGTATCAAAATAAGAGGTTGAACATTCAGGACTGAGATGAGGGAAAATTCCTTGACAAAATACCAGGGAGTTTGGGGAATTCTCTGTTTAAGATGGCTTTGGAGTCTGGGTTGCTGAGTATACTTAAGACAGAGATCAGTAGATTATTAGATAGCAGGGCAATCATTGGAAACAAGATTAGTGCAGAAAAGTGGTGCTGATGCAAAAGATTAATCATGATCTCATTGAAGATTAACCATGATCGTATTGAATGGAGCAAGCAGAGGAGCTGAATGACTCAAAATACTGTGTCTGTAGTTATTCTTATTAAATTCCGGCACAAAAAAACAAACTGCTGGAGAGACTCAGCTGGCCAAGCAGCATCTAGAGAGGGAAATGGACAGACTACATTTCTGGTATGAATCCTTCCCTTTGCTCTAGATTCTGGTATCTGCCGTCTCTACGTGCAAGCCATACATCCAATCAGTGTTAGTTTGGGACAACAGCACATTGGCTGTCATTGTTTCTTCATGTTATCTGGAACTTGGTTTGGGCTGTGAACGTGATGTGCTGCTGACCACATAACATAGAAGGGAAGGCAGCTAGGTTACTCTTTCAGTCCTGTAGGGTAAATCAGGAAAATGTCGGGATATTGGGTCTGTGTTAATGTGGGCAAGGGAGGATGTATTATTTTGCTAAAATGGTTCTCATTGAAAACAAAGTAATAATTAAAACATTTCACAACATTGCCCAGCCCATTATTTGTCATAATCTGTCACAGTCCATGAGTTCAGTTTGTTTCTGAACTTTTTTCTTAGTTTTAATTGCTAATTCTGCATGGCAATCAATTTTAGCTTTATATTATCAGCAGTGTTAAAAAGTTGCTCATTAAAGTAACATTTCTGCTTTTTCTGTTGTTTATTGATAAATAAACTTGTGTATTGATGGGCCCGTGCAAAAAAATTATATAAGCATCTTGTCATTTCTCAGCCCCAAACCTCTGATAACCTCCACAAACAGATGCTAATCCAGGTAAAGCAGAAAGGGCTGGAGGGACTCAGCAGGTCTGGCAGCACCTGTGGAGGGAATGACAGGTGACTGTTCGGGTCAGGACCCTTCTTCTGTGCATTCTGCTTAAAAAGCACAGTTCAGATCTGAAATGCAATAACTTTGAGAGTTTTTTAAAACTTAGCCGTAACTTTCCATAAAGTGATATTTACTCTTTAGACCAAACCTACTCCACCCTGGGAACCACGAGCTGCATTTCAACTTAAGAAGGGTCTCGACCTGAAATGTCACCCATTCCTTCTCTCCCGAGATGCTGCCTGACCTGCTGAGTTACTCCAGCATTTTGTGAATAAATACCTTCGATTTGTACCAGCATCTGCAGTTATCTTCTTATATTTCAACTTAAAAGTTTGTGCTGCCCTTTAAAACAAACGAGTTACCGTTAGAGGAAGGGAGAATATGTAATCGGGTGACTGCATGGTTAAATTGCATTAACTACTGTCTTCACTAAATTCTAAAAATGACCAGCCTATAATTTTAATAGAGGTGGTTTGTAACTAATCTTAGTTTAAAAATACTGTGGGAAGAATGAAATGAGCTGCGTGTTTTTGTTTAATGTAGTGATGGTACTTGAACTATCCTTGCTAATGACACCTTCACACAAACATAATGGTTAGTCTGCCTGAGGATGAGGTCATCGCCTAATAACTGGAACTTTGTTGAGAATATACTTTAATTAGCGAGCGGATGCACTACGCTCATAAATTAATGATTTGTCTGTCTAATTCTCATTGTCGGCATTCTTTAGTCTCTTTGGAACCCGAGCTGTGAAAGAGGAGAGAGAGCAGCTTAGTGGTCTGCCTGTATCATTACACGTCAACACAGATCCGGAGGTGAATGTCTAGACATTATTCTAAGGCACGTATATGGTACTTTAAAGGTAGCTTTGGGGCATGTTTGAGAGATTAGTCTCTTTAGCATGTCCAGTTTTATCAGAATATCTGTTTAAAGTGGGAGGGGTCAATTCTTTATTTACTTTATTTGGGTTTTCCCCAGATAGGATGCATCTTGCAGATCAGGTCAAGGCTGAAGTAAAATATTTTAAAGGAAAGGTGATCTATTTGGCAAGGTGCAATAGTATGCTTAAAAAATATATTTCTGTTTCATACCCTGATTTCTGTTTTTGTGGGCATTGGTAAATACATTTACTGGTCTGGCGAGAGAGTATTTATAGTGTCTCGATGATATCAATGCAGGAGTACAGTCTTAGAATAAAGTGGAGGCCATTTAAAACTGAGGTGAGAAGGAACTTTTTCACCCACAGAGTTGTGAATTTGTGGAATTCTCTGCCACAGAGGGCAGTGGAGGCCAAAGCACTGGATGAATTTAAGAGAGTTAGATATAGCTCTTGGGGCTAGTGGAATTAAGGGATATGGGGAGAAGTTGGGCACAGGTTACTGATTGTGGATGATCAGCCATGATCACAATGAATGGTGATCATGGGTCGAAGGGCCGAATGGCCTCCTACTGCACCTATTTTCTATGTTTCAATGTTTCTAACGATCAAGGCCAAAATTATATTTTTATTCATGGTGGATATAAATTTTGCACAGCTCACCATATTTTTTTCAAAATACCTCTAGAAATTTGTGATGTGGCGTGACTCTGGAGGAGCCTTTGATTGAAGAAAACGTCAGGGAACACTGGGCATGTGACTGTACTTGTTGTGGCGTAGTAGAGTGTTGTTGGAACTACTGAGTAGATCAGCTCACGTTTAAGCTTTACAAGGTACAGTGGTCCACAACCCCAGCCTATGGTAATTGTGAGGAGCCCATACACAGATGAATGGAGAGTTTTGGTGCCATGCTTAAAATCTAAGGAATAAGTCGGCTCGAAAGATTCAAAAAAGGCTAACAATGCATGTTACTATGAAAGTGAAGTTGAGGGATTGACTGTAAACAGAGAACAGGGTAATGAAGAAAGAATATAAGTTGACTCATTTTCAGAAACCATAGTTTTGTTTCTCTGCTAATTAATATAAACATCCTGTTAATGCACAGTCAGAAAACTTCAATCTTACTGCTCTTCCATGACTCAGGCTTTCATGACCCACATCACTGAAAGTTTTATTACCAGACAGTCAGTGGCGTGCCATGCCTAGTATGTTTCGAATGTCACAATATGATATTAAGGAAACTCACAAAGTTTTTGTTCGTGTGATAAAACTGTTTTATATAAAACACATTAAAACTTAAATGAAGAACATAATGTGAAAGTTTGTAAAACCAATGCCTTTTATTTGTTGGAGGTATAAAATCAGCTGTGTTGCTAAACTTAACTGCAGCACCCAACAAGTTTCATGTTGTGTAATTTGTAATGGTTGCTTTACCGTTGGATTAGATTCCAATTGATAATTGATAAGTACAATTCCAGCAACCAGAATAAAGGTAGTTGGTATAGATACAAACACAAACCAATATAACGTGCTAAAGTAACATCCTTGTTCATATTCCAAAAAAGTACCTTGCTGAAGAAATTTTGCTTCCAATTATCGATTGTTACTCCAATCTCTAAAAGCAGCATTGAAGTATTAATCGTGATTTAAAAAAAAAACTTTTGATGCTGGAAATCTGAAATAAAAACAGAAAATGCTGGAAACAGACAGCAGTTCACGCAGCATCTGTGTAAAGAGAAAATGATTAAGAGGTTCGAAACTCTTATCAGAAATATTAACCGGATGTATTTGAGGCAACGAGGATTTGATAGTACTTCTGTTTTAAGATCACTTCTGACGGTTCTACAATTTATTCTGAAGAATAAATTGAAAGAATCCCATGACTGAATAACATGGTTTCTTAAAGAATGAAATATAAGTAAAATCAATGTTTTCTGTTAGAAAAAAAATTCAAAAAATTGTGACTTCTTATTTCTTCTGGAGACTACTCATTTACATGAAGAAGCAAATTTAATGTTTTAATCTTCTAATTTGGTCACAGCTAATTAACATACTGTAGGTCTCGAGTCTTAAGATAAAGGGCTAAGCATTGGTCTTTGAAGTTAAAATAAAGATGAAGCTTCAGTGTTCAAAATCCTGTTGTTTTGATTTAATGCCAACACATTTCATGTTATTGGTGTTATTTTTTGTAAACTTTACTTCTAGTGTGCTCTTTTGTGTGGTTAGCACGTAAATGGATGCTAACTATTGAGGACATTGTTGTCCTGGAAATGATTATTGAATTTTAAACCTTTTCTTGTTAAGCTTTCAAGTTCCGTCATTAATTCAGTGTCTTTGTGCAAGATTTTCATCGTATATGTGATGTTATTTCATCACAGTGGTTTAAACAAAACGTCATTCGCTATTTAGCAGGGCACAGTTGGGTCCAGTATTAAACATTTCATTTGGTCAATATGTGTGACCTAAATCTTAGGAAATTTGTTTGTAAATTGTATTTGTGCCTCCTTCAAATTTTGTTAAAATTTCTCTGCATCTTTAATGCTCGGTAAATTTTCACCAGTCTGATTAATTATATCCATTAAAGTATCTCAGAATTGCTTTTAAATAACATGTAAGGGAGTAAATGGAGGAGAAAATGAATATCCTATAACAGAGTTCATTGATAGGAAAGGTTTAGAGGAATATGGTCAAACATGGGCAAATGGGATAGCATAAAAAGGCTCAAAGAAGGGTTTCGACCCAAAACGTCACCTATTCCCTTTCTCCAAAGATGCTGTCTGACCCGCTGAGTTACTCCAACTTTCTGTAGAAAAATAACTGCAGATGCTGGTACAAATCGAAGGTATCGCAAAATGCTGGAGTAACTCAGCAGGTCAGGCAGCAGCTCTGGAGAGAAGGAATGGGTGACGTTTCAGGTCGAGACCCTTCTTCAGACCCTAACATCAGTCTGAAGAAGGGTCTCGACCCGAAACATCACCCATTCCTTCTCTCCAGAGATGCTGCCTGACCTGCTGAGTTACTCTAGCATTTTGTGATACCTTCGATTTGTACCAGCATCTGCAGTTATTTACCAGCTTTCTGTATCTATCTTCATCATAGATAGGCATCTTGGTCAGAATGAACAATTTGGCAGAAGGGCTTGATTCCATGCTATATGACTCCATGACTGTACAAATCCCCTTGACCTTTACTTAATAATAAAAATAAATCGGAACCAGTTCCTAGCCAGATACAGAGTCAGTACTAATCAGCAAAATGATAGTTCAGACATAGAATAACTGGTGCCTGATGATTGTCCACTATACTCTTCCACTCGTAAACGGACTAGAGACATCTACAACACCCTGCGTGTTCCTACCGATATCTACAGTGCATCTGAGTAGATGAAGGGTGAGGCAAAGCTCCCAGAGTCTTTGGAACTACACTGAAGCAAGAGAAAGCTGAAAGTCATTGTAGTCAAAAGAGCAAAAGCACATTGCCACATTTTTGAGAGGAAGGAGCATTGGGAAAATGGAAACCAAAGACAGTAATGAAAAAAGAATGAACGGCTATGAACATATTCCTTCAGAACTAGTAATAGGGAGTAATATTCCTTCAGAATCAGTCGACGTGGTATTTGGTTGATCAAGACCATTTTGGCAAGTAGAGTTGTAAGATGGGGAACACTGATCTTTTTTATAATGCGTCCTGTTTCACTTAGCTTAGTTAGGTTGAATTTGGATCCTTGAATTCCATAGTTTAGAAGAAAAATACTCTAGGCAGGAAGGGAATGTAACCAGGCTGCTGGTCCTTTGAAAATAATTTCACCGTACAAGAAAAGGCCGAATTGCCCCACAGATTATGCACTCTCACCCTCTCACTGTTGGTCATTCGTTATTCTTGGAGGCAAGTTTATAACACAGGTTGCTTGCTGCATTCATGTGCATAACAGCTGTATGGAATGTGATCTGCCCATTAATCTCTCATTGTGTCCCCTCAAAAAAAATTTTTTTCTTTTCGCAACAGGATAACAGTGAAATACCACAGATGTAAAAGAAATAGAATTTCACATATGTAGCTGAGGACTGGAATGATATTTCACCAGGAGGACAGGTCTCTCGTTCCCCCCTTTAACCTTAGGCAGGACCATCCCATTAGTTTATTTTGTATCGATTACCATCATGTTGCTTGAGAAAGACAAGGATGGAAATTATAACCAGTTATAGGCAGGAGTTACAGTATAAGCAGCACTGAGGGATCTTTAAAAAGAGGGGAAGTATACATTTCAATTCTGAAAGAATCAACAATGAATTATTTCTGTACCCATTTCCTTCCATCTTCATCCAAGACAATTCTAAATATTTTCTCATTGATTAATTTTGTTCCTTCTTTTTCCGAGTCTGGGGTTTGTGCGTCCTTGCAATGCATTGGAGCTTTCCCATGTAATACAAACAATTTTTTGCTTAATTGTTGGCTGCTTTCGCTCTGCAAGCCTGCAGTCTATAAATCATCTGCCATTGCGTGCTCATGTTTTCTCCATTTTCGTTCCTAGGCAGCCGAAAACTGTTTGAAGATTACATCCTTTTGTAATAAAGCTCTCCTGTGGTAGAAAGATTGTCATCTGGTTTTCATTGTTGCTCTGGAAAATGTCCTTCACACCTTGTTTTCTCATCAAGAAATATTCTTTTAAATATTTTTTAAAATGAATACAGTACCTTTATAGGAACCATGTGATTTGATTTAAGAGAGGAGGTCATTAAAATTGCAGGTAAGCAGAAGGGGGTTTGTGAATTCCTCTCTTTTTTTTGTTCATAAGACGCAGATGGTTGAAAAAAGGTCAGACAACTCTCACTTCAGTGGTTTCACACATTTGCATTTTATAAAAGCAGCTGGTTACTGTACAGTAATCGCGCCGCAGTCAGATATATAAATAACGTTTACACTTCCATTGGATAAAGGGACTCCGTCCTACTTTAACCCTTCAAAGATATCGTGTGGTGTACAATCAGTCTGAAAAGGGGTCTCGATCCGAAAAGTCACCTGTCCATGCCCTCACCAGATGCTGCCTGCGTCTGCGAGTTCCTCCAGCACTTTATCGTTTGCTCAAGATTCCAGCACCTGCAGTTTCTTATGTCTTCCTGTAATGTACCTATTCCTCTAACCTACCCATGATCCATAGCCCCATCATAACCCGGAGTGCATTCAGGGCAATGTGACTGTCAGCAGGGCCTTAGCCTGAAGAAGTGGAGGCTAAGGCCCTGCAGGGCTAAGGGCCTGCTGACAGTCACATTGCCCTGAATGCACTCCGGGTTATGATGGGGCTATGGATCTTTGTGATCCATATGTCCCAGTCACTTCCCAGCTGGATACATTTGTGCCAATTTAATATCTTTATCAAGTTAGTACACGAATTTAAGATGAGCAGATTATTACTGCTGAAGCTTGTTTTATTTACTTTAAACTGGGCAGAGTAGAATATGGCACTTAACAGAGCAACCACTTAGGTTCCATATCATCGATGAAGTTTCGAAGAAAGTTGTGGATATTTAATGGTTACAAACCTAGTGCTTCTTTTGGGGAAGTTGAATGTCATGAGGAATGGAAGGTGAGGATAGTTTATGTGAAGTAGATGCAATAATTGTACTTTAATGCCAAGGGGCACAGGTAGTAAAGCTGCTGCCTCACCTCACTGCTCCAGAGACCTGCGTTCAATCCTGACTCCAGCAGAGTCTGTGTGAAGCTTGCACATTCTGCCTGTGACCATACAAGTTTTGCTGGGGTGCTCTAGTTTCCTTCCACATCCCAAAAGCATGTTGGTTGGTAAATCAATACAGTGGCCACTGTACATTGCCTCTGGTGTGCGGTTTAGTTTTGGAATCTAGGAGGAAGGTGGGGCAAGTTAACTGGGATTAGCGTAGGAGAATGTAGAAGAGTCGACTTGCGACCGACGGGCTGAGTGGTCCATTTCCGTTCCGTGTAACTCTGGCTTAATGAATGAGCTGCATACTTGATATTCAATATTCCTGTCAAAGACTACAATGAAAAATCAGCAATGCTTTTTTCCATGCTTTAATAGCATAAAGGTTCTTTGTTTTTCAAAAAGCTCTTTAGATTGACTGAGCTCTTGCTATGTCGGGCAGAAGATGGTTCTCTGAGGGGCCATACATATTAGCACAAGTTCTAGGATACCGGTTAATGGGATTGTTAATAACAGGCTGTGGTGATCGACAACTCCGTGGGGATTGGTGGTTGATGAGGGTTGGGTTATTGCAGTGCAGGTAAGAAAGGAGGAATGTAAGGTGAAGAAAATCTCTGTGAGGCAGGGGCATGAATTTTATTTTGGGCATTGTGATAAAAGGTGTACAGGGGTTTTTTTTTTAGTTTGCTTGCCGTTCTTACTATGCCCTTCATGCGCTGTACTTTAATTGCCAGACCACCGAGAGGAGATACCACGAAAGATCACAGACACTTTATTGCATTTTATGTGGTACACCCATCATTGCAGATTTCCACTTCCCAGTTCCATTCCCAGTGTTAATTGTGGCTCAGTTGGTTGCTCAGATTTTGGTTTATGAGGTGCAAGCCACACTCAAAGTGAGCATTGAAATGTCATTTGGCCTCACAGTATATCACTGCACAATGGAAATGGACATTTCAGAGAAGACTGTAAATTGGGGATACATTTGCTCTCTCTCGGGTGGATGTACATGTTCCTATGGTGAATTTTAAGGACAGTGCGGGTGATATTTTAAGCATAGACCACAGAACAAAACAGCACAAGAACAGGCCCTTCGGCCCGCAATGTCTGTGCTGAATACAGTGCAAAGGTAAAATCTCATCTGCCTGCACATGATCCATATCCCTCTATTCTCCACATATCTATGTGCCTATCTACAAGCCTCTCCACGCCATTATCATATCTGCCTCCACCCGCCACCCTCTGCGTAAACAAAAAACTCACCCCGCATAACGCCTTTAAACGTTGCCCCTCTCACCTTAAAACTATGCTCTCTCGTCTGTGAGACATCTCCATCCTGGGATAAAGGATTCTGTTTGTTTACCCGACTTTGCCTCTCGTAATTTTATATACTTTTATCAGGTCTCCGCTCAACATCTGGCGTTCCAGAGAAAGCAATCCCAGCCTGTCCAACCAGGCTAATATCCCGACATCCTGCGGCAGCATTCTGCTAAATTTTTAGATTTAGATTTAGAGATACTGCGCGGAAACAGGCCCTTCGGCCCACCGGGTCCGCTGTGTGCAAATTTGCTGTTGAGTTTCCATTCCAAGTGTGACTACACTTCAAAAACAATGCTTCATTAGCTGCAGAGTGTTCCGGGGCCTCCTGCGGTTGTAAACAATGCTGTATCGGCCTGCTTTTCCTTTCTCCATCGTCCCTTCCCAGGCAGTTGTTCAGCAAACAATAGAGTGGAGCATTTCAATTTGGACTGCCGGTGTTTTATTTTCAGTGGTGATTGTTCTTTCCCTTGTTCTAAAAGTGAAACCACCGCTCCCGTATCTGAGGTTGGAGGCTGCAAGCATGAAAGCTGGGGAAACGACTGTCACATCTAGCTCCAGCACTAATGCCAGGGCAACATGTGAATTAATGTAAATACTACTATAAATACTGGTATCTTTTGAAGTCTGCGGTGTGCCTGCTGTGGTTGCTGAAGCATCCTGTGGCCTAACATATATGAACCTTAGACAAGATAATGGCTGGGTTTTGAAATACTATTTAAGCAACAGCTATCTACGTTGCATTAGAGGAATTTGTTTTATTTTCATTGCTTTATGCTATGGCCATCTTTAAATGATTAATAATGGAAGGAGGGTAGGCCAATGTGTAGGAAGGAACTGGCCAATGCATGTGAGTGAGCTGTCCCTTTAAATCTGACTGGAGTTGGAAATAGAGGAAGATTTTTGAATTCTGAAAATGTTGCTCTCACCCTGACCTGGTGCTTAAGAAGAGGTCCGAGTGTACCTTTGAGGGTTCAATCGGATGCTTGTTAAAAGACCATTTAAAAGGAAACATGTACCAGCTCCAAGCAAGGAGTCTGCCCCATCTCTATGAGGGATGTGCTCACAAGCCAAGGGCTTTAAGGGACTTAGGGCAGGAAAAGATTGGTCCCTGTGGACAGAGAAAGTGCAGTCAAACATGAAATCCTGAAATGCTTCAGCCACTTCACCTTTGCATTTAGTGCTTGTACAATGCTTGTTTACTGTATTTAAATGCCTTTTTTTTCATTTATTTAGAAATATTCAGAATCGAGTTTGAGTGAAGATTAATTGACTGGCTTTCGGGATACTGTCCACTGATGCAAAATATACGGAAAAGTAGAGTTAGTGAGTGAGCCCCACAATTTGATCCGGTCAGTTTCATAGGCGGGGGGGAAAAAATATGTGCTTCAACAGCAAATCCAGCGGCTGAAAAAGTTCCACCTGTGGACGTTTGGGAAAAAAATGAAATGAGGTTGAAGTTAAAGAGATAATCAAAAATAACCTCGATAATTTTGATGAACTTTGCGAAGGAACGCTGTGAAAATTATGATGAATAATATTCAGAAAGCAACCTTAGAAATCAGATGGGGGTACTAGGGTTTTCTTTGTCTTACGGGAAAAGGTTGTTGCAGTCTCTGTGGAGCATAACTAGCCACTTCAAATGTGCTTTTGCGAGCGCGGTGGCGCTGCGGTAGAGTTGCTGCCTTACAGCGCTTGCAGCACCGGAGACCCGGGTTCCATCCCGACTACGGGTGCTGTCTGTACGGAGTTTGTACGTTCTCCCCGTGACCTGCGTGGATTTTCTCTGAGATCTTCGGTTTCCTCCCACACTCCAAAGACGTACCAGTTTGTAGGTTAATTGGCTTGGTAAATGTAAAAATTGTCCCTAGTGTGTGTAGGAATAGTGTTAATATGCGGGGATCGCTGGTCGGCGCGGACCCGGTGGGCCGAAGGGCCTGTTTCCGTCCGGGCTGTATCTCTAAACTAAACTAAAATTTGTGTGGCTGATTTCAGTGAAGACCAGAATAAATGCTTTTGTGAAACAATAGTTTTAATGTTGTGTAAGGAACTGCAGATGCTGGTTTAAACCGAAGATAGACACCAGAAGCTGGAGAAACTCAGTGGGTCAGAGAGCATCTCTGGAGAGAAGGAATAGGTGACATTTAGGGTCAAGATGCTTCTTCTGAAGAAGGGTCTGGACCCAAACCTTTTCTCCAGAGATGCTGTCTGACCCGCTGAGTTACTCCAGCTTTGTGTGTCTATCGTTAGTTTTAATGTTGATACTTGCTGTCTTTTGAGCACGCGCTGGGAACTTACAATCAATATCAATAATTTTTTTTTTAAATTCTGTATTATTTCTGAAATAGTTGTAGAAACAACCATGCTTAGTTAGCACAAGTATTCACTAATTGGGAACCCTTTCGAATGGAGTCCGACGTTTACATTATGCAACCAAATAGTGCGACAAGTCTTGTTTGTGATTTGTACGAACATGATAGAAGTGGGCGTGCTGATATTCAAAAACTGTGGTTATCTTTTAGCAGTTCTCGCCTGAAGGAGGTGGTTTGCAAGTGTCTGTGCTTCTGCCAGCGAGCAGTGATACTGTTTTGCAAGTGAACAATATTGAGCTCGCTCGTACATCTTTCCATGCAAATAAATATATAATGACCAGTCTGACTATTTGATGAAAAGTACGAATCGCAGAAGATAATTTATAAAATCAATAGTGCAAATATATTTTATCACATTGTTAAAATATAATCTATATTTTAAATTGAAGTTTTGCCAAAAATCAGTTCCAGTAAATGACGAGGCAGCAATTTTAAAAGATTTATTTTGTGGTTATTAAGATGAGGGCTGTCAGTGCCGCTGAATAGGATATTTTTAAAACGTTTTTAGCATCCAATGTCAATATCAACATCAAATATTTCCAGATTAAATACAGCATTGTTAACCACAACAATGGAGTTTAACTCTGTCCAATTATTTCAGGATCAACACTAATGCTCTACCAGTATGGCATTTGTTTTCCCATCTCTGACATCCTTTATGCCTTCATAGATGAGTTGAGCATCCAGGTGATAGTTGGTACCAGATTATTGAGATTTTTGAGCAGAAGAGCCACAGGACTTGGAACATCACAGAGTGATAGAGTCACGGAGGGATACAGTGTGGAAACAGGCCCTTCGGCCCAACTTGCCCACACCGGCCAACATGTTCCAGCTACACTAGTCCCACCTGCCCGCGTTTGGTCCACATCCCTCCAAAAATGTCCTCTCTGTGTGCCTGTCTAACAGTTTCTTAAATGTTGGGATAGTCCCAGCCTCAACTCCCTCCTCTGGCAGCTTGTTCCATACACCCACCACCCTTTGTGTGAAAAAGTTAGCCCTGAGATTCCGATTAAATCTTTCCCCCTTCACCTTAAACCCATGTCCTCTGGTCCTCGATTCACCCACTCTGGGTAAGAGACTCTGTGCATCTTCCCGATCTATTCCTCTCATGATAGATGGCCATTTGGTGGTAACCTACTTCATCCCACATTGGGCTTGAGTTGAAACCAAACTGTCACCCCACGGCTTTGGTAATGTTGCAGATAAAATTGCTCGCTGCAACAGCATCCCACAGATTTAAAAATGGATCAATGGACAGTAGACAATAGGCAATAGGTGCAGGAGTAGGCCATTCTGTCCTTCGAGCCAGCACCGCCATTCAATGTGATCATGGCTGATCACTCTCAATCAGTACCCTGTTCCTGCCTTCTCCCCATACCCCCTGACTCCGCTATCCTTAAGAGCTCTATCTAGCTCTCTCTTGAATGCATTCAGAGAATTGGCCTCCACTGCTTTCTGATCAAAACTACAGCATATTCTTCTTGATCTGCCTATGTGCAACATACACATCATTCTATGTATAACTATTTGAATTGTCTTTCTTTACTTTCTTCAGCAATGCCACAAATATTACACCTCACATTTTTTTCTAAGAAGTCCACAACTATTCTTCAATCTCTTGGCCATCCCTCTGTTTTATTCTGTTGGACCTCTTGGTTCTTCTTGTTGCCATAAGCCATTCTTTGCTCCCTCTGTGATGGTGAATTCACTGCATTCCAGTCATATGACACTGATTTCAGCTACTTCAGGCTAAATTCCAGTCGTTGTGATGACTTTATACTTATTGCATGGGATGCCATTTGATCTCTCCCTATTCCTTATGGGAGACTGACCAATATAAACAATCCGCAGCTTCCTGGCATGTACACCGGCAGTTTGTGTAACCAATCAATCTCAAATTATTTGTCGTGCAGTAAACCTGACCATGAACGGGATATATCAGGTCTGACACGAAGTTGAAAATAACGGGGATGCACGACTCAGAATTCAAGAATAGAACGGGGGCCTGCAAAAAGTTTGTCTGGATCGTAAGGATTTGTATCTGATTCTGTTTGGGTTCTCCTAACATTTTAGTATACGGAACTTCACATCAGAAAACGGTGTGCTTCCAAACACCTGCTTTGGTCACAATATTACATTTAAGGGAATGCAGCAGAACTTTAAACTCTCATCTTCTTGGCATTGCCTTTTTAAGTCGTCAAACACAATTAAGAAGTCTCTTCAGTGCTGTTTACGGCGTTCTACATACAAAAATCAAACAACCTTTGCCATTTTTGATCAGTAAGAACAGCTGTCAGACTGAATTTACTAAGACATAACAGGGAAAAAACATTAGCTGCCAATCACTGCATTGATCTCTGAACTACACAGTTCAGCGAAGCACTCTTAAAAGGAAATGAGGAAATCTTTGTCATGCCCTAAAGTATATTTAAAGGAAGAGGTATTTGAAGAGACAGTATCCCTTATTTGGAGCTTAAATAGATTTTTTTCGACACTGTCACCATTAAGATCCTGCTTTTTTATTTGTCAAATCGTGTCATAATGATTGAATAATTTCAAACAAATTGTGTCAAAAGGATAGCTGTTTCAGGTAAATGATAATCTTTACCTTTTGTCCTGGAAGAAAATGTTCAGGACATTAAGGTGTAAAACAGTATTGTAAATGATAAGGCAGTAACTTTTGCCCATAAACTTGACTGGGAACTTGATCCAAGAGGCAAGAGGAAACAAATCAACAGTATACTGTAGATTTGAACCTGTCATTTGACAATAAAGAGCATAGATGCCATGACTTCCTTTGCAGTACAATGAATAGAAGAGGCCAGATTCATTACCAGAGGAATGATTTAGTAGCTGGATGAGTGTGAGGGTCAGGCTAGCAATTTTATTAATAAACTACTAACCGGCTAATTGGGAAAAAAATCTCTGCATGATCACTCGATAGTTACAAGCTTTTACAATGCTATCTTTATTCTTCAACCCATTTTATAACTACACATGTCAAATGAAGCGATTTCTAAAAATCTTGAAGGTTAAAATGCAGGTGACTTGTTTGGGGGAACAAAATCGCAAAGAGTGTGTTATTTGGCAGCATTTTAATACCAAGAAAATGTTGATTAATGCAGTGACAAATTATACTGTGACATTGAAACAAGCATCGGATTTGAATTGAGATGCAGGTTTCCCTCTTGAGAAATGGTTCTGGGTTTTTGCCCTTTGCATTTCTAAAGATCCCAAAGACTGTCTTTCGTGAACTGTCCGATACGTTTTGATTAAAATGCAGCAATGCATTGTTCATTTCTGGCAGTGCAGAGGTTAAAGGACACATTTGGAGTAATTATTCCTCACTGACAAGCCTCTCAGTCTGTGATCACCCTGCGTGTGTGTGCATGTGTGTGTGTGTTTGTACATGTGTGCATTTTGTGTGTGCGCACACACGTGTGTCCATGTAAAATAAGGCTGATGCAAATTAACATTGAGATTAGTGAAAGACTGTTGAGCAGTCCTCTGTAGACATGCAGTGTTCATTTTTAATATTGGGACAAGAGGCGTTAAAATTAATGATGAATTGCAAATCAACTGAGCTTTGTCAGTGCAATTAGATGTGCTAACCAACAGCTCATCAAAAGAAGTGGGAAAACCTGATATTTGACAGGTAACGTGGTTTCACCCGGGGGATGGTAGACGCTGATTTTGGTTTTCAAATGTGGAATAACACCAAATCCCAGGGATTTCTTTTCTTCCTTCACCTGTCTCAGAAAACAGTGTCTCTTCTATGTTTTAATATTTGAATGTGTGTATTATCCATAGATTTAAAGCAGAGCTGACCGATCCACACGCTAAGCAAATAGTGGGAAGCCATTTATTATGCTACTTTGCACAAAATGTCTTGCAGATTTTCTGTTGATGCCAAGTAATAACTGAGTAGTATAAAATATGGCTCCAAAATCCATTACAGTCTCTATTTTTGTCTGAAGATGTTTATCAGATTTACCTACTCTTACCAAATGCTTGACTTCTGCAGTTAAATTATGCACCGTTAATTAAATTACATTCATGTGCAAATATTTGGTGTTATTTATGTATGAAAATAAAAGTCAAGCTTCTCTTACATTGATGGAAGCCATCAATTTAGCTGCATCATAAACTGGCTGCATTTTACCTACTTAATTGAGAATGTTCATCGTAAACCATTTTCTGATTATTGAAAGATTTGTATTGTCAAGGCCTTGGAGAGACAGGCACCCTTTCTCCTCTCCCAAGAGTTTCCTCTATGCAAGAGTTTCCGTCTGATAGCTTGTGTGGTTAAGACAGTTTGTATAATTGGGAGAGGCCAGTGGTATCCAACAATGAACTGAAGACCTCATTAGCAGAAACATGGCATAATTTATCAAGTGGATCTAATGATCCCGGAGCACAAGCCGGTTCAGAAAGTTTTATTTTCAGGATGCATTGGCAGTCTAAAGCCTTGTCATCTTCCTGCATTGGTTACTTGCTTATCAGCTGCAGCATAGGAAAGCATGATATATATATATATATTTTTTTACATGTTCAGCTTTAAAATGGTACAGAGATGACTGATTTTTATTGCAGCTACCCTGACAAAGCGTGCTCTCTCTCCTTCCCCTTCCACCCGCTTATTCCCCACTTCCCCACCCCCCCCCCCCGCCACTACTTCCCGTTGCAAAGTTGATAATGAAATGCTCAGTGATGTGATTAGAGCATTCATACCTACATTAATTTTGCCCAGTGCAGAGGTGCATTTGTAAGACGGATGAGATCCTGAGGTCCAGTTGCCTGATAGTTGCTGCAGACAGATGACCCTGCTCTCCTGTTAATGAGCATGCTGGCTTGCCGCTTGCTTGTTTAATTGCTGTGCTGCACTGTATTCCAATACAGACCGCAGATTACGTTTTTCATGCAATTTATTAATAAGGAAAAAAGGCTATTGCTCACCGGAGGAGGTCAGCTGTATGGTCTAGTGATCGTTAAAAGGTCATAATAAGCAAGGGATTTCAGCCATGGCTGGAGAAAGGTTAGAAAGGGCAAAATGATGTTTACTTACATAAATAAGTCATTCTCCATTTGAGGCTAGAGCATTGGAAATGGATTTATGAGATATATGGGCCATTCTCCATAAATGGCGTGGGTTTCCACAATATTTTAGAATCATTCAGCCCTGTACCTTACTCTGATACACTCTTGACTTCAATAGAAAATACATTATTTGTTGCTCCCTTACTAATTTAGAAACACCGTTTTGACATTTGATTTTGATTTGGAGATACAGCGCGGAAACAGGCCCTTCGGCCCACCGAGTCCGCGCCGCCCAGCGATCCCCGCACATTAACACTATCCTACACACACTAGGGACAATTTTTTTACATTTTACCCAGTCAATTAACCTACATACCTGTACGTCTTTGGAATGTGGGAGGAAACCGAAGATCTCGGAGAAAACCCACGCAGCTCACGGGGAGAACGTACAAACTCCGTGCAGACGGCGCCCGTAGTCAGGATCGAACCTGAGTCTCCGGCGCTGCATTCGCTGTAAGGCAGCAACTCTACCGCTGCGCCACCATGCCGCATTGTAATAAGCAGTTTAATACCACCATCAAAACAGCAGAAAATACACTTGCGGAAATTGTGGTGTTTGCATACCAGGCTGGCAAAGATTAATATGAGGGGCCATGTATTACATTGGCTTTTAAGTTGTCTCTTCTTATTGCGCGCTTTTACTGTGGCACCTTATGACAGCATTCTGGAAAGGGCTTGCTCTACACTTAATCCTGTTCCTGCTTGATTATGTAGGTTATATATCTTGTACAACGGCTGTGAAGGCAGCTCCTCAGAGTGGTATGACGCTGGTTCCTGTAGGTGAATTTCATGCACTGAGCTGCTGATTTCAGCCGGAGTGCTGACAGCAGGAGGGCAGTCACGAATGGCGCACTCCTGAACTGGCATCGGTGCCAGTTTGTGAGACGGAAGTGCTGAGAAAAATGGTGTGAAAAGTACCAAAGGGAGGATTCACATGAGAGGAAAAAAAAGTATTAAAAATGCTCAAAATGCTTTTGAGTTTGAGTTTAGTTCATTGTCACGTGTACCGAGGTACAGTGAAAAGATTTGGTGCATGCCCACCAGGCAGCAAAAAGACAATGTTTGTGGGAAGGAGCTGCAAATGCTGGTTTACACTGAAGATGAATGAATGAATGAATGAATGAATGAATGAATGAATGAATGAATGAATGAATGAATGAATGAATGAATGAATGGGTTTATTCACAAAATGCTGGTAACTCAGCAGGTCGGGCAGCATCTTGGGAGAGAAGGAATGGGTGACGTTTCGGGTCGAGACCCTTCTTCAGACTGAGCGGTGAATGGAGTAACTCAGCAGGACAGGCAGCAGAAGGAGTGGGTTTATTGGCCAAGTATGTGCAGATGCAAGGAATGTGCCTTGGTGCTCCGCTCACAAATGACAATGCAAACATACAGTTAACAATTAAGAATAAAGCATAACCACATCAAAACAATAAGGATACAACATTACGGTCTAAACATGTGGGTGAAAATAAACCAGAGCAGAAAAGAGACCACAGACTTTGTTTATTGAGTAGAACTATCACTCGTGGAAAATCGACACAAAATGCTGGAGTAACTCAGCGGGACAGGCAGGATCTCTGGATGGAAGGAATGGGCTGAAGGGCCTCGACCCAAAACGTCACCCACTCCTTCTGCTGCCTGTCCTGCTGAGTTACTCCATCATTTTGTGTCTATCTTCTGCAAAAAGACAATATAGGATTACAATCAAGCCATCCGCAATTTACAGACACATTATAAAGGGAATAACCTGAATAATGTGTAGTGTAAGATAAAGCCAGTAAAGACTTTCATAATTCCTCAGTTATTAAGTGAAGAGTTAATTGCATTGTTGGTTCAAAGCAAAAGGCAATGTTGTTTTGGGGTGTTACAATGGAATTTTACATCTGTTTACAGACGTTTCATCTATGTTTTAACATTTTAGAGATCATTTTGTCAGATCAGTGATCATAGATGCTGCTAATCCTGATGAAAGTTGCCATGATGATCTAGCTATGTGGGTTTCCCCCTTCTCCATCATTGTTTACTATCAGCCATCAGCACAGTGTAGCTGAGTGATCACATTAAAAGGATTCTGGAAGTCAGAAAGAAACAGCATAATTGTAATTATTTTTGCGGAGCCAAACTCAAAGGTTGGAAAACACAAATGCAATTAAGGCGCAAGGTTGAATATCATAAATCACCTTATCTAAAATATATTTTTGTACTTTAAAATCCATTATATTTTGAAATGTTTATGTAGGAGAACTAAATTACATATCTCCAGCAAGTTTTTTTTCAGAGTAGGGAGTTTGCTGAGCAGTAATTAATCGAGAATATGTCAGTTTAAAAACTCGCATTTGCCTCATGCCACAGAGCATACCAATTTCGGGGAATATCTTGGAAAGACAGCTTTGGTGAATGCCTTAAGTTCTTGCTAATTCAGCAGATCTGCCTTGATTCTGATAGAGAAGGTTACAAAGTAGCAAGGGCTGTAAGCTACTTGGAAATTTCCTTGTAAAACCACAGGTCTGTGAAACTCTCAAGGTCCTAATCTGTTTTATGGTAAAAACATTTGCAGTAAAATCCAGGCCGAATTCTTCCCCAATTAATAATCAGTATTGTATCTCTTATCCAGGAAATATATGGTTCATTGCCTTCCAAAAAACAGTACGGATACTAGGATTCAAAAAGCACATTACTTGCATATTTGAAGACATATCAGGAGGGGTAACTTTTGAATAATTGTTTAAAGCATAATGCTTGATATAGCTAAGGATTTTCTGCTCACACCCCTGCAGCATGGATTTGTGGCATGGTTAAATGTCCAGTGTGTTATCACTGCACTAACAATCTGGAAGTCTTGAATTTTTTTGATACTCAATTCATTAAATTTGTAGGATCATGTAAAGAAAATAACAATGCCAAAAGCTCCAGCAGATTTGCTAAGGTTTTTGAGGGAGGTCATTTCCACCCCTGACCAGTATTGCCTTTGTGTGGCTCACGTCTCTGAGATGGGATGGAAAATAAATGTCTTCAGGGATACTAGAAATGGGAATTATTTACTGCCTTTCCAGATTCCAGTTGCATCCCAGGAATACATTTTTCGTAATTAGCTGCACTTCTCTGGGGACAGGTGAACCAGCACGAGGTTCATCAAAGATGCCAATATTTCCATTACCATGTTTGCATACTGGATTTTGAAGCTTCGATCCATAAAGAAGCCGCACAACATGTGCCTTCCAGCTAGGCTGCAGAAGCAGTTCTTGTGCCTGCTTTTGTGTCATGATCAAGCGCACATTTTGAATAACTGTACATGCCAGAAATGCCCTGTAACAATACCGTTTGTGTGGTGTGTAGATTGGTATGTTCCAAGGTAGTAAAAGGGAGACCACTTTTGGCTGGAGTTTTGGTGGGAAGGAAATGAGAAAAGAAGGCAGCCAATGTTCCTACTCTAATTATCATAAATTAAATATATTTAATTAACACTTTCAAGCTTACACTTCATGGTGATACTTATTCCCTGTCAGAAATGATTTTGGCATGTACTCTCTCACTTTACACAACCATTTACTTGTGGAACTGGAGGGCATATGATACAATGGTTCACTGGGACTTTATTTTCATGTGTACCAAAGTACAGCAGCATTCTTCCTAAGCTGTAGTTCCTGAACATTAGGCATAATCACACTAAGAGTAAAGGTATACGATAGTAGACCACACTGAGTCAGTTCGCAAGCTTTGCTATGTTTTGGCACCATCCTGAATGCTCTGTTCAATTTTCTTCTAAATGTTGGAGTCAACTTGGCCATAAAGGCCCATTGTCCTGGCAATGGTTTGGTGTTGCAACTGGTATCCTGGCCAGGCGATGTTGGCGGTGTCCTCTATCACTGCTTTACCATTCTGTACCTCTGTGGGCTGCATCCCTTCATGGAGGGCCCCCCCCCCCCCCCCCCCGATCTAATTGAGCCCCAGGCTGCGTCAGGGCCTCCAGTATCCCACTCTGTCGACTCAACCACTCCGTCGCCTTCTCGACATCAGCCCGCGAGTGCACCGCCCTTCGCCTCCGGCCATTGTCCAGCCTCCGTGTCCAGGGGTGCCCTCCGCAGCCGACCCAGAGCGGCACGGTGTGTCTCCGGGCGGAGTGTGGGGGGGTAAGTCCCCAGTCTGCTCACCGGCATCGTCCTCTTCCTCCACCTCCTGCCACCGCCATCTTGAAGGGTCAAACAATGCTTGGAATATCAATAAAGTCACCTTTAATGTGTTCTGTACCTTTTTCGTACCTCTAGTTTCCCTCTCCCCTGACTATCAATCTGAAGAAGGGTCTCGACCCAAAACGTCACCTATTCCCATTCTCCAGAGATGCTGCCTGACCCGCTGAGTCACTGCAGCGTTTTGTCTCTATCTTTGGTGTAAGCCAGCATCTGCAGTTCCTTCCTGCACATCTCCCACCATGTGTTGTGTTACCAGGGCAAAGCTTGGCAGGAAGGCATTGGCAGTGCCATCGTGGGGATGTAGATGCAGCATCTGAAGAACTGGTGATGAACCTTAACTTGTCAGAATACCTCAAACATCAGGGCCCGCTATCAACCAGAACATTTCAGCCAAGAAGAGGGCGATGGGCGGAGAAGTGTTGGGAGCTGAAATAAATGGAGAGTGACTGGGTGACTGGGTGAATGTCTGTTCCTTCCTTGGGAAGATCATAAAACCATAAAACCATTGTTTCCATGACCTTCACTGGATACATCACCATCTTTCCAGTGATGGTCATGGAAAGACCCAACAGGTGGGATGAGCAGACTGGAAATCCATTGAGTACATTCAGAACCATCCCCTACCACATGTCCTCTACACCCACCCCACTCTAATCCTCTCATTTAACGTGACACGCAATGTTGCGGTAAGAAGTAGCGTCATCAAAGGGTAAAATTCCCAGTCCAAGACGTGGGGCTTTATCACCTGAATTTTCCCTCGTCTAGTTTAGTTAGTTTATTGTCACAGGTACCGAGGTACAGTGAAAAGCTACTGTTGCGTCCTAACCAGTCAGCAGAAAGGCAATACATGATTGCAATCGTCCATTTACAGTGTAGAGATAAGTGATAAGGGAGTAACATTCAGAGCGAGGTAAAGCCAGCAAAGTCCGGTCAAGGATAGTCCAAGGGTCACCAAAGAGGTAGATAGAAGTTCTGCACTGCTCTCTGGTTGTGGTAGGATGATTCAGTAGCCTGATAACAGCTGGGAAGAAACTGTCCCTGAATCTGGAGGTGTGTATTACCATACATCATCACTCCCTTCGTGATTGTACCAGACCTCTGGCAGGATAATGAAGGAGAATCCCACATGTTGCCCTCGAGAGCAAAAATGGGAAGCAAAAAGCATCCGAAAGTGTAACCCAATCAAAAACCGTTAAACAAAACGCCGTGAGTTTGATTATCTAAATTTAGTGTCTGGCAGATATGTGCGTTCTCCAGAAAAAAATTTCAATGAAAGATTAGCCAGAGTGGGGGGAAAAAAGGGATCCTTCAGTATTATCACGGTAATATTTTATTGAAATGTGTTATGAAATTGAGCCTCAAATATAGGTCTGTGTATTATGTTCCAGGTTTACAAAGTTACAAATGTGCTACCTCGCTGCTAGAATTAGATAAGGGCTAAATCTGGGCAGGAGAGATTGCAACTGACAAAGGGAATGAGAGAATTGATTTGTTCAATAGCATCATTAAGCACTCGGATCATTAGGAGTATATTTACTTATTTTACAACCTAATAGAGATGTTATATCGGAAACTGATAGCATTCAGAGGTTAGGTCGGAGCGCATTAGTTAAGAATGAGTATCATGGGTACGCGCTCTTTCCTCACTTAATAATGACAGCAGAAAAATAAAATAGCTTTTTATTGTATTTTACACAAATAATAGTCCCCGATTATTGGTTTGGAACCTTGTTGAAGTAACATTCTACACATCAATGCTTTCTTTCACCAGAAGCTATGATTTCAGGAGAGAGAGAGAGAGAGGGAGAGAGAGAGGGCGCGCGCGAGAGAGAGAGAGAGAGAGAGAGAGATTTTCAATTCTTTGACCCAGGATATCAGGTTATGCAGTCTTCACATTTTTTTATGCAGTTCGGTAAATGAGGTAATGTTTCCCAGAAATGGAAAGCTGTAAATAGGAGATGAAAGTGATGGTTTCTCAATTACCAATTGAAATCGTGCAGTTGTATCCAATTTTATCAAGGCTGCAAATAGCCAATGCTCAACAGATAGGTGGAGGTGTAACACTATGATACAGTGGGCAGCCCTTACCCTGCACTGCTTTCACTTCTCCAAAAGGAATAGAAAAAAGAAATTAATGGCTGCACCTTGTCACAAATATTTTCTCCTAAATTGACAAGGTGGTTAAGTTCTTGTGAGGTTCACCAGCACCAGAAGTCGACAGTTTAAACACAAAGAAATGCAGATGCTAGAATCTTGCATAGAACTCAAGCTGCTGGAGTAACTCAGTGGGTGAGGTCTGAAGGGCATGGACAGGTGACGTTTTGGGTCGGGACCCATCTTCACAGTCTGATGAAGGGACTTGACCCAAAGGTTTGTCTATCCATGTCCTCCAGAGATGCTGCCTGAGTTACTCCAACACTTTGTATTGGACCCATTGGATTTGTTCCTTGGAACCGGTCTGTGTGAGAGGATTATTATTTGACCTCTGTAATATCGCCTGCGAGTGTCACAACAAAACATACAATGGTTAAAGTCTCTGTTCTAACAAGAGCAGTTCTTCTATTTTAATCACACAAAACAGGCACTCTTTATCTACCGTAGCACAGCCAAGCGTGATTTATTCTCCTGTGAACTTGGCAATGAGTGTCAACAGCATTTTTGGCAGTGGATTCCAAACATGGTCTTTATTAGATGCCCATAGAATTGCAATGCCATTAGAGATCAATAGAAGCACATCTACCTTGGAATTTCCAAACGTGAATGACCCAGAAACTCAAAAACCTAAATCTATTGAACTATCATGGGAGTTTAAATGACTTAGTTTCGAGCAGATTAAATCACCAAGACCAGTTCATTGGATGTTTATTTCATTAACTCCCACCACCACCAGCAGCAGCTGACTGTGCCCACTGTTTAGTGCCCTGCTGTTGCTCCCCATGGATGCTCAGACAGCAATGGCCAAAGTTGCAGCTTAACAACCTAGAAAGACCATGGCACTCAGCACAGGTTGTGACATCCTCCTCTCATCTTATGTGATCCAGATTTGTATATGTATCGCTTATTCCTTCATGGGTGCTGGATTTAAATCCCTGAACACCCCTCAGGAACAAGAGGTTCAAGATGGCAGCTCTCCACCACCTTCACAAGGAGCAATTAGAAAATGGTCTACCCAGCAATCCTGCAAACTTAATCAAATAGGATTGACCATTAAGTCCTCTGATCTTCCATGTCAGGGCATCACAGCAACAGTAGCAACAGTGGGAAGGTCATACATTTAACAGTTACAATGCCTGATGTTAACCTCATAATAGTCACTGGGCTGACAAGTAAGTATGAGGTGTTAGAGACAGTCGTACGTCCAGTTTGTTCCGTTAACATTTTGCCATTTGAAGGGTTGTTCAAAGAGATTCTGGTTGAGACCGACCGCTTGGCAAACAGCACACATGATTAGGAACCTTTACATAATTCTTAAGATTACATTTTCAGAAGATTACCTCAAACCTCTGTACAATAAAAAGGGGGTAAAGCTGCGGGAATTACAGTGGAATCATGATATTAACTGCTTAATAATCCATTCAGTTCAGACAGAATTTGCTGTATCTCCAATTCCCAGTGGTATTGCTACTGGTCTTCATTTTCACTGCAGATAGACACAAAAAGCTGGAGGAAAGGAATAGGTGATGTTTCCGGTCGAGACCCTTCTTGAGACTGAGAGTAGCTCACCAATGCAAACTGGAAAGATTTATTCACAAAATGCTGGAGTATCTCCCGAGATGCTGCCTGACCTGCTGAGTTACTCCAGCATTTTGTGAATAAATCGATTTGTACCAGCATCTGCAGTTATTTTCTTATACAAACTGGAAAGATGTTTGTTCTGGGAGTGTGGTAAATGCTATTACTGAAGTATTTATTCATTTATTTTAGAAATAATTCTGATAAAGCAGATGAACAAAGTTAAAGAAAGGGCTCGACCCGAAACGACACCCAATCCTTCTCTCCAGAGATCTTTGCTGTCCCGCTGAGTTACTCCAGCATTTTGTGTCCATTTTTGGTTTAAACTTGCATCTACAGTTCCTCCATGAACATAGAAACATAGAAAATAGGTGCAGGAGTAGGCCATTCAGCCCTTTGAGCCAGCACCGCCATTCTATAAGATCATGGCTGATCACCCAAATTCAGTATCCCGTTCCGGCTTTTTCCCCATATCCCTTGATTCGCTTAGCCCTAAGAGCTAAATCTAACTCTCTTTTGAATGCATCAAGTGAATCAGCCTCCACTGCCTTCTGAGGCAGAGAATTCCACAAATTCACAACTCTCTGCATGAAAAAGTTTTTCCTCATCTCAGTCTTAAATGGTCTACCCCTTATTCTTACACTGTGGCCACTGGTTCTGGACTCCCCCAACATCGGGAACATGTTTCCTGCATCTAGCGTGTCCAATACTTAATAATTGCTTCTATAAGATCCCCTCTCATCCTTCTAAATTCCAGTGAATACAAGCCCAGTCGCTCCATTCTTTCATCATATGACAGTCCCGCCATCCCGGGAATTAACCTTGTGAACCTATGCTGAACTCCCTCAAAAGCAAGAATGTCCTTCCTCAAATTAGGAGACCAAAACTGCACACAATACTCCAGGTGTGGTCTCACCAGGGCCCTGTACAACTGCAGAAGGACCTCTTTGCTCCTATACTCAACTTCTCTCATTATGAAGGCCAACATGCCATTAGCTTTCTTCACTGCCTGCTGTACTTTAAATGGGGGGCCACCATCGACTCCACAGTCAAAAAGGCCCAACAGAGGATGTACTTCCTGCGGCAACTGAAGAAGCACAATCTGCCACAGGCAAAGATGGTCCAATTCTATACTGGACCATATAGAATAGTCCTTGCCCTTGATTACCATTGCCTTCAGTTTTACCCTAGCTCCTTGATGCCACACTTAGTCAATGGAGTTTTGATGTCCTGGTCAATGGCTCTTACCTCACCTCTGGAATGTTGACCCAGTACTTCTGTCTCCACTTCATTCATGAACTAAAAGCCAGATAGCACTGCCAATTGTCCCAACATTCAGCAGTAGGCTTCTCCACCAAAGTTTTAAAGTCACCACAGATCTATGAAATGTCTTGTACTTTCCTTCACAGTTCAGTTCAATTTGATACAAGAGAGGGATTCAGTTTCCGTGATTCCTGTTGCACTATTGATTTGCAAGTGATCACAATCATGAGAGTTGACCCTGATTGATGTAATCCCACCTTTGAACTCTCACTGTCCCCAGCTTGCTCTGGGGTCTTGGGGTCAAACACCGGGGATTCATGGGCCACTAAGTCCATGCTGGCACAGTGAACGAATCCCATCATATTATTCACAAAATGCTGGAGTAACTCAGCAGGTCAGGCAGCATCTCGGGAGAGAAGGAATGGGTGACGTTTCGGGTCGAGACCCTTCTTCAGACGGGTCTGATATGAATCCCATCATATTCTTCCCACAGTCCCGTCAGCCATCTCCCTGATTCTACCTCTCACCTACTTATTAGGGGCAATTCATCTACCATCCTGCATGTCTTTGGCTTTGGTAAGAAACCAGAGTACCCCAAGGAAAAAACACTGGCAGTCACAGGGAGCCACGCTTCACCACAAAAGTCACATTTTCCTTTTGACCCTTGGAGTGTTTGTTTCTGTTTTATGCATTTACGTTTCTGTTTCATTTAATGAAAAATTGTTTCAATCACAATCATTTTCTCAAAGTGGTTGAATTTAAAATGCCTGTTCATCTCAGGACAGAAATGACTTTCAATTGTTAAGAAACTCACTGAGTTGAGCTCACGGAAGTTCAAAGGCCAGTTTTACCCATGTTGGTTGATTTATATCCACCCAAACAATCCACATTGCTATGAGACGCCCACAATTAATTTTAACATCGTAGTTGAGATCTGATTAGTTTGGGCATTAGTCTGGGCATTGTATATTGGTGGCTCTTGATTTTTGTACGAGGCAGTACCACAGGTACAAATAACTGAAACAATTGGTTGAATTGTTTATGGCATCTCCATTATTTGAAAGAATGTTTCCAATTATTTGTTCCCCACGTTAATCTTTCAACTCTCTCTGTCCTCAGTTTGCTCTCCCTGTGTTAATACTCACCGTGAAAATAAACACAGGAATTAGACGACCAGCTAGCTTCCTGATCTCTTCTCCCCCCTCCCCCCCCCCCCCCATCGCCACTCCGTACCCCACTCCTTCACTTCCATTGGGATTCTGCTGAACATCTTATGTTCTGTTCTGATGTTGAGTTGCTGGTTCAAATAGGCAACACATTACCAGAAAGCAAACTTAAACATGACTTCATGGCAGCACAGTGGCGCAGCTAGTAGAGTTGCTGCCCCATAGCTCCAGAGATCCAGGTTCAATCCTGACCTGAGGAGTAGTCGGTTTGGATTTTGCATATTCTTCCTGTGACCATATGGGTTCCCCCTAGATTCTCCGGCTTCGCCCCCGTCCCGCAGCCCAAAGACATGGCTGATTAATTGGCCATTTGTATTTGCCCCTTGTGTGATGATAGTGGTAGCATTAGTGTTGGTAGTGGTGGCATTCGTGTTGGTAGTGGTAACATTAGTGTTGGTAGTGGTAGCATTAGCGTTGGTAGTGGTAGCATTAGTGTTGGTAGTGGTAGCATTAGTGTTGGTAGTGGTAACATTAGTGTTGGTAGTGGTAGCATTAGCGTTGGTAGTGGTAGCATTAGTGTTGGTGGTGGTAGCATTAGTGTTGGTAGTGGTAGCATTAGTGTTGGTGGTGGTAGCATTAGCGTTGGTGGTGGTAGCATTGGTCGTGGTAGCATTAATGTTGGTAGTGGTAGCATTAATGTTGGTTGTGGTAGCATTAGTGTTGGTAGTGGTAGCATTAGTGTTGGTTGTGGTAACATTAATGTTGGTAGTGGTAGCATTAATGTTGGTAGTGGTAGCAGTAGTGTTGGTAGTGGTAACATTAGTGTAAATGGCCAGTGCAGACCCGTTGACCAAAGGGCCGGTTACGGTCCATTTCCTCTCTGTGACTTGCTGACGAATGAGCCCAATGCTTTCTGTTGAATGCAGTTTGTGGTTTAATTTACACGTTTGAAGAGTGTGGAGGGTCAGGCAATCCTCAGCTGGATTTCTGACATTTTCTTTCAGAGATTAATTGCCCTCCATGGCGATGCCCAGCCCCAAGTGACAGCTGGAATTCTGGACTAGGTCAAAAACCTAACAGTTCATGCACGGATCCCTCCTATAGCCAACACACAAACACCCAGCCCAGTGATTTATCATACAGTGCTTTATGATTGATAGCCCACTATCCAAAGAAATATTTTAAAGATGAATTTTTATAGGTTTGATAAATGGAGTTATTTTTAAGATCATCTTTACCAAGACAATCCTCCTCTTTCTTGGATTCAAAATCTGTTGATTTGATGCATGGTGTTTTATCATTCAGACACCCATTCCTTTGAATAAACAAGATTCATTAACATAGCGTTTATCTCTGCAAATCATTCTCTTTTTAAAAAAAAAATCTTGATTTTATTGAGTATTTGTACCGTTGAACCAATTAGCTTGTTGGATGTTCAGGTACAAATTTCTTCCAAGATTGGAAGATTTAATAAATTTCTATTGTGAGAATTAAATTCCTTCCAGATAACTGAATAGATCAAATATATTTTGTATCGGACAAGGCAAGTTGGGGGAATGATCAGAATTTAGTTTTTACTGAATATATCATTGACAAAGGCGATCAAAGACGCTGAAATAAATTGCCTTGGTTATTTGCTTTTGTACAGTTTGGATCTACAAATACTTGAAAAATCCAGATGACCTGAGTAAATGTTATTGTATAATGTAAAGATACTTGGCAGTTTTTGAAATTTGTCTATATTCATCACCATCAGAAGCCTCCTTTAAAAATACAGAGATCCCTAATGCTGCACCTTCCTGTTAGCCAAGGTTATGCAAAGGTTGTGATTATAGCCTCCTACAAGACCTGATCTAAAGAGAAAGAGAGATGTATAAACCTGGAATGTTCCTATTGTGTATGGAGTTGCTTTTGCTAGGTTTGTGGTAGATTCAAAGATGCAGCTAACCTTGGGTAAGAGGATAGGCTCAAAATGCTGGAGTAACTCAGCGGGTCAGGCGGCATGGCAGGAGAGAAGGAATAGGTGACATTTCGGGTCGAGACCCTTCGTCAGACTGAAGTCGTAGAGTTGGAGGGCAGGAGGAATCACAGAGGGGAAGCAGCATGTTGCTAAACTCTCGTCGAAGAGAGGAGGAGAACATCTCCTCAAGTAGAAATGCTCCTCAAGTAGACATACCTTGAGGAGAATTTGCAGTGGAGCGGCAAGTTGTGTAGGAAAATAAGTGCAGATGCTGGTTCAAATCGAAGGTAGACACAAAATGCTGGAGTAACTCAGGAGAGAAGGAATGGGTGACGTTTCGGGTCGAGACCCTTCTTCAGACTGACTGGGGTTGAGGAGCTGTCCTCAACCGCGGATAGCAGTCTTATAATTTCAGTCATAAACTTAGGCTGAAGGAGGTCTTCTCTTAAAGGAGGTGCAATACACTGGCCTTAAGAAGTAGAAGCAGAAGTAACCATTTTACACCTTGTGTCTACCCTGCTCTTTAATAAGATTCTGGATGTTCTTTTACCTCACTCACTCCACATGCCTTGATCCCTTTATCAGAACATAAGAAGTAGAAGCAGGGTAGTGTTGTGTGGCCATCTGGAAGCGTAACCCTGCAAGAAAAATTCCTGGAGATGCACTTTCAACATGCTGACAAGAGATTGATTGGATTGGCATGATGGAAATAGAATTCAAGTGATTTCAGAAACAATGAGCAGCAAATTGAAAATCTGTAGAAATATCTTTCAAACGGAGGGAAGAAAACTGACGAGGGAAAACATTATAAAATAAAAGCAACTGTGCTGCTTTAAGTTGATTAAACTGGCAGTTTTGTTCAGAGAGATCTGGGTTGTCTGCAAAGCTGAAGGAGAGTGGAGAAGTAATGGTTAATAGATCTTTAAAGAAAGAAATCCATGCCGAATATGTCCCAGTGGTTTATTGTAGGGAAGCCAAGAAGACAGTTTAGGCTTTCCATATTTTTGCATGTGCAATACTCTTTCAAAACCACATTCAGGGTATTCATATTATGAGCAACTGCTGTGTAATTACACCAAAGAAAATTACAGCAGAAGCATTATTTTTTAACCCGGAAACATTCTTGGTGAACTCCTTTTACTACAGGGAGCTATTGTTATGATGAACATGGGGCTAATGTTTTATTGAAGATATTTACTCAAGGGGTCCACACACACAGGAAATAAGCATTTCTGCCGTGAAATATTTCCAGATGTGTTCCTGATACACTTACATTACTTTCAGGAGTGCATTATTATATACTGTGAGTAACATTTTATTGAACACATTTACTCAAGGTGATCTATTAGTCATTTGATTAACTGCCTATTCACATAGACTGTTCAGCAGTACATTCTCCGCTCTGGCAATGAGTTACTTTTATTAATTGAAAAATCTCAAGGTGAGCTGCTGCAATTCTTGTAGTAATGTTGTATATAATATCAACTGAATTTAGTTAAAACAGGAAGCGTATATATGGCCGTTGTACAGGCGAGGGTTATTGTAAAAAAAACATTAGTTAATAGTTTCTATAACAGTGATCCTCATTTGCCGACCCCCACATACACTTGGCTTAATTGTAAAGGCTGTCAAAAGTCCTTGGTCTTTTGAGACATCGAAGAGGTCTAGTTTTGTTGAATCTTCTCGGTTTAGTTTAGAGATACAGCGCGGAAACGGGCGCTTTGGCCCACCGAGTCCGCACGGACCAGCGATCCCCCGCACATTAACACTATCCTACACACACTGGGGATAATTTACACTTACACCAAGCCAATTAAACTACAAACCTGTACTTCTTTGGAGTGTGGGAGGAAACTGAAGATTTTGGAGAAAACCCAAGTGGTCACGGGGAGAATGTACAAACTCCGCACAGACAGCGCCCGTGGTCGGGATCGAACCCGGGTCTCCGGCGCTGCAAGCGTAGGAAGGCAGCAACTCTACTGCTGCGCCACCGCGCCATATTTTCCTTCATGTTTTTGTTCCCCCCTCGCTCACCCCCTTCCCTGCCATGTATTTTCTCTCACTCGCACTCCTCCTATTAGACCTTTAGAGTTTTCCGCAGTCAATTTGTTTTAAGTCTCACAGCTTCAGAAATGCTTCATTGCTACACAGTGGAGGCTTAATTGATCTGTGCTCTTTCCCTTTGTTGATGAGAATTATATCAGGTTGGTTTAACAGTCTCATTTTCTACTCCCAATGCACAGTTGTTTAATGTTTTCCAAGTAATGAAGCAGCAGTTAGAGAGTTTGAGGCATCTACACAGCTGGCAGTTCTGCAAACTTGGCCTCTGCTGGCATCTTAGACTGAAACTGTTCTATTTAATATGAACCGGGGTACAATAAATACCATATAAAACATGTAAACATTAATAAATCAGAATTTAAAAGTCTGGCTTGATTCAGTTGGTGGAGCATGCTAAGTAGGTGGGGGGAAAAAAACGGAAAGAGCTGGTGAATTTTGTTTTGAGGGATCATGTTTATATTTCCACTTTTACGCTCTGTCTCTTCCCTCTATGCTGGGGTACAGTTGCATTAATGCGGACCATTGTTTGGCAGCTTGGACTGTCTTCTTGTGTGACACTGGACAAGGCGTCATGATGGGATGGTGGTGATAAATATTGGTCTATGTTTACGAGGGTGTTAAAGAACTACAGCTAAGCCTGACCTTAACTCGCCTTCCTTTCACATTTATGCACCTTCCTGTTTCAGTCACCATGCAGATATAAGTAATGGGAATTTGTTTGATTACCTTTCCCCCTCACTAACCTAGCAGCACCAAAGGCAATGATAATAGGCCCAGTGTTGCACTCGCCTTCAGATCAGCTAATTTAGCATGCAGGGCAAGATAGTTTAAAGAATCCAGTGGTGTGCATTTATAAATTGTTAGACTTTCTTATTCTTGAGCAATGAACGTGGACAACTTTCACAGGACCCGGGTTGATCCTGACTATGGGTGCTAAACTCTGTATAGAGTTTGTATGTTCTCCCCGTGACCGCCTGGGCTTTCTCCAGGTACTCTGGTTTTCTCCCACACTCCGAAGACATACAGGTCAATTGGTTTCAGTAAAATTGACATAGGTCAATTGGTTTCAGTAAAATTGTCAATTTTCCCTAGTGTGCATGGGGATCGCTGGTCAACGTGGACTCGATGGGCCGAAGGGCCGTATCTCTAAACTAAACTCAACTAAAATTGTTAGCACAATGGGTCGGCACATGCCTTGTAAGGCCAGCAAATGCCGACTGTTTTGAGAAGCCCCTTCATGCACAAGTTTTCAATTCATTTAAGAAATCAGAATTTAAAACTCTGAAGAAGGATATGGACCCAAATTGTCGAGACTCTGTCCATTTCCATTTCCCCCCATAGATGCTGCCTGACCCGCTGAGTTCCTCCTGCACTTTGGTTCTCTGCTCCACATTTCAGCATTCGCAGTCTCCATTATAAAATCGTTGCAAGTTAGTTGCCGAAGGGATGAGTTGATAACAGATCAGTGAAGCAAACAGTATGCCAGAGACCCGAGTGAACTGGACAAAGATCTCCTTAACCAAGCAGCATAAAACACTGAGAAGTAAACACAAGGACTGAGTGGGCACTCTGAGTTTGAGTGGGTATATATATATATATATATATATATATATATATATATATATATGATGTCAAATTAGGAGTAGGAAGGTAAAGGAAGTGGATTAGGTTGGAAAAGAGAAAAAGGAACAGTAAATTAATTTTTTAAACATTTGACATTTCAAAAAAACACCATCAATTAAAACCTGAAAGAACAAGACTTCACACCAGTTGTAGTTAATTTGCACTGCCAACAATGTTGATTGATAGTAATTAACAGTTAACGCATCATTCAAAGAGAACTTGTATTACATTGACATGACTTAACTTGCCATGTTTATTGATCTGCCATGGAGATGAAACAACTTCATGCTTGCCGATGACTTTCCATGATACAGCAGTGAGCTGCCATGTCTACAACCCGAATGGTGGAGTGTGCCAAAGTCAATCACAACTTCCAGATATTTGTATTTGATCTCACGTTTACTAGGCCTGTAAACAGGCCTTTCAGCCCAACTTGCCCACACTGGATAGGACAAGACCTTTAACAGGATTGATGTGCAGAGGGATTTTGGGGTTTAACGGTCAAGAGTGTTTTATTGTCATATGTCCCGAAATGGAAGAATAAAATTCTAACACGCAGCAGCACAACAGTTATGTAAACATAGCACTCTGTAAACACCATGGTAAACAATGAAAAAAGTGTGTGCGTGCGTGCTTGTGTGTATGTGCGTGTGTGTGTACCAAACAAACAATGATACTACAAAGACAAAAACAATGCTTCACAGTCTGTAGTTCAGGGCTTATTTTGAAGGCTGTCGTGTTTAGTGGCCCGATGGTTGTCGGGAAGAAGCTGTTCCTGAACCTGGATGCAACAGTTTTCAGGCTCCTGTACCTTCTTCCCGATGGCAGGAGCGGAATAAGAGTGTGGCCAGCGTGGGGAGGCGTGATCCAGATCCAAAGCTCCCTGAAAATGGCAACACAAGGAGATAGAGAGGTAAAGAAGGAGCATGGTTGACTTTCCTTCATGCTCAGCAGCTCAGCATCAGTGAGGAGAGAAACAGAGTTAATGTTTCAGATCAGTGCCGCCTCGGCAGAACTATATGTCCAGATCGTTAATGTGCAATTAAGCATCCCATAGCGATCCCACTCTGTGCTTCTAGAACTGCCAGTATTAATAAATTGCTGCTTGGTGAGTATGGACAATTACATTCACCATTGTGGGTTCATATTTATTCTATCCCATTCATAGTTGGAAGGTGGAATTCTCTAAAGAAATGTGTCATGGGTGCAAAATCATGAAGCTTTGCTGCTTGGATTAGAAGGTTTTGCCAACAAGGAGAGGTTGAACAAAATTGGATTGTTTTCTCTGGAACGTTGGAAGTTGGGGTTCCGACATGATAGAAGCTTATAAAATTATAAGAGGCACGGATAAGGTAGACAGTCACAACCTTTTCCCCCAGAAAGGAATTGGCAAAGAGTAGAGGACGTACTGTGGCTTAAAGATGAGAGGGGCAAGATTTGAAGGAAATGTACAGAGCACGTTTTTTTACACAGAGAGTGGTGGATTCCTAGAACATGCTGCTGGGTTGGTGGTGTTGTCAGTTGGGATAGTGGCATTTAAGAGGCTTTTAGATAAGCATGTGTATACGCGGGGAATGGAGGAATATGGATCAGTTGCAGGCAAAGCAGATTAGTTTAGCATCATGTTTGGCTTGGACATTTTGGACCAGAGGGCTTGTTCCTGTGTAGGAAGGAATTGCAGGTGCTGGTTTAAACCGAAGATAGATTCAAAAAGCTGGAGTAACTCAGCGGGTCAGACAGCATCTCTGGAAAAAAAGGAATAGGTGACGTTTCTGGTCGAGACCCTTCTTCAGACTGAGAGTCTATTCCTTCTCGCCAGAGATGCTGTCTGACCCGCTGAGTTACTCCAGCTTTTTGTGTCTATGGCAAGTTCCTGTGATATTATTTCTATGCTCACTGTGAAGATTCTGCCCTGGTTTGACTTCGCAAAATACATCACCTCACTTATCTGAATTAAATTCCATTTGCCACTCTGCAGCCTACTTGCTCAACTGATGAAGATCCTGCTGCAAATCATGATAACCATCGTCACTGTCTACAACACTATCTATTTCAGTATCTTCTACAAACATACTAATCATGCCTTGTAAATTCTCATCTAAATCATTGATATGGATGATAAACAGCACTGGGCCCAGCATTGATCCCTGAGGCAGACCATTAGTCACAAACCTCCAGTCCAAAGGACAACCTTCCACCATCGCCCTGTTTCCTACCATGAAGACAATTGTGCATCCAGTTAGCTATCTCTCCTTGGATCCCATGCTATCTAACCTACAAGAGCAGCCTACCGTGCAGAACATTTTCAAAGAGCTTGTTGAAGTCCATATGGACAATGTGTATGGCATTGTCCTCATCAAACTTCTTGGACACGTCTAAAAAAATTAAAAAAAAATTCTTAAGACATGATCTCCGTCGTACAAAACCTTGCTGACTATCCTTAATCAACCCATCTTTCCAAAAGCATTTTTATCCTATCCCTCAGAATCCTCTCCAGGAACTTTTCTACCACAGATGTTCGGCTCACTGGTCCGTAGTTCCCAGGCTTTTCCTTAAAGCCCTTCTTAATAGAAGTCACCCTCCAGCGTTTCTGCACCTTATCCGAGTCTAATGACGATTTGTACATTTCATCCAGTTCTCCTGCAATTGCTTCTCCAGCCTCTCACGGTGTCCTCAGATATTTCTGATTAGGTGCGGGAGATTTATCTATCTTCATATTCATGAAGACATCCAGTACCTCCTCAAATTTAATATGGAAAGTCCTCCATTGACAGTCTCAAGATCCCCAGTCATCATGTCTTTCTCTGCATTAAAAACAGAGGCAAAATATTATTCGAGGACCTCTCCCACCTCCTGTGACACCATACAGGATGACCACTTTGGTGACTCTGGAGCCCTATTCTCTCTCCAGTTACCCCTTTCCTCTTAATGTTCTTATAGAATCTCTTTGGATTCTTAATCTTACGTGCCGGAGCTTTCTCATGTCCCTTTTTTGGCATTCCTGATTTCCTAAATTATGCTCCTCAGTCTTCTAAATTCCTCCAGGGATACACCTAATTTCAGCTGTGCATACTTGGCCCATACCTCCTACTTTTTTCCAATTGCTCTCGTCATTCACGGTTCTTTATTCCCATCTTCCCTTCACTCTTAACAGGAACATGCATAACCTTGAACTCTCACTATCACACTTTTAAAAGCCCCAAACAAACTACTATAATCAACTTTAGTAAGTTCCTGTCTAATACCATCAAAATTACTTTAGTTTAGTTTAGAGGTACGGTGTGGAAATAGGCCCTTCGGCCTACCAAGTACATGCTGACCAGCGATCACTGTACACTAGCACGATCCAACACTAGGGATAATTTACACTTTTTGCCTAAGCCAATTAAACTACAAGCCTGGAAGTCTTTGGACCCTCCCAAGAAGGTCTTGCCCAATGTAGAACTTTAACTTATGGATGACCCCTGTCCTTATCCATAACTATTCTAAAGCTAATAGAATTGCAGTCCTTGGTTCCAAAAGATTCAACCACTTGCACCTCAGTCCCTCGCTCTGCTCAATTTGCTAAAAGCTGGTCGTGCATTTCCCTCTACCTTACCTCTATATATTGCACGAGAAGACTTTCCTGAACACTTTTCACAAATCCCCCTCCACCCACCCCTCCAACTAGCCCCCTGGCAATATGGCAGTCCCACTCCATATTGGGAAAGTTAAAATCCTCTATAATGACAACCCTGGAAAAATCCAGGAATTATGACATAGCTCACAGTGTCATCCAAGTGGATAAAACTAGTAGAAGCATGGAGACACAGCAGATTCTTTGAACCTGGAGCAAGTAACAGAGTGCTGGAGGAACTCCTCTGTGGAGGGAAATGGGCAGATGGCGTTTCAGATCAGGACTGACTCAAAGCATCGTCTATCCGTTTCCCTCCACAGATGCTGCCTGACCGGCTGAGTTAATGCAGCACTTTTTGCATCAGTAGGCGAGGTTTGACCCCTCTCACTGATCCCTCAAAGTGTGCTGCCCTTAATTTTGTAAAAACAACGATGGTAGTTGTTCAAAGTGATCTAATGGAGAGACAGTGTTGCAATGGAGATATCGGGAAAAATCCTTGTGCTCCACCTGTTGTGTACCGGCTCATAATTGTAACGTCTGACATGTCGATGCAAATTTAGTATGTGGCATTTCTTTTGATTTCAACATGTCTTGGTTTGTAAATATGTGACTGATTCAAAAGGTTTGTGGTTATTGTACATGCAATGAAACGCTCAGGGCTGTTGTTGGAGTTCCTTGATTATTATCTTCCACATAGCCTGGCAACAATTGTTGGGTTGAGGATATGTAACTTGGTTTAATATGAACACATTTGCGGTTAATATCTTTTTTCTCTTTTTAGTATCATATAATGTAATAATTTCAACTGGCACGAGGGCGAATATATGTTTGAGTTTGCCTTCATCAGAGGACAGGATGCTTTGCAACATTCTGATTTCTACTGCTGCTATTCTGTCCAATTAACATTACTATTTAAAACTCGGAAATGCTCATTTTGCATTGTTCCTGTGCTATATTGTTAGAAAGAAGTGGCACCGTGGAACGCATGGAATTCCTTTCAGCTACATTTTTAACATAGTTGTCAACTTGTTAATTTTAAATACATTACTGGCTTGATTAAAATAGTAGATATGTTTGCATAATTATATTGTGCAAACCACTTGAGTAAAAGATGGTTTTTAAACTTTAATATTAATATTTTTTAATGTGGCCAGTGACTCAGCGAAGCATGAACATTTATCTAATTGTGATCTTAATGTGATTAAGCTCAACATCGCGTTTGAAAGGGAAACACAAAGCTGGAAACTAAAGATTCTGGATTTAGATAAGAGTGACTTCAATGTGCTGAAGTAGGTAGGGTATATTATATCGAAACAGATAATGCTTGCGACTCTTTCTAGTTCAGGCAGCATCTGTGGAAAGAGAAATGCAATTACTATTTCAGGTTGATGGTGCAAGATGTTAACCCCATTTCTCTTTCCACAGATGCTCTCTAACAATCCTCCTGTTTCCATCATTTTAGACAATAGACAATAGACAATAGGTGCAGGAGGAGGCCATTCGGCCCTTCGAGCCAGCACCGCCATTCAATGTGATCATGGCTGATTATTCTCAATCAGTACCCCGTTCCTGCCTTCTCCCCATACCCCTTCACTCCGCTATCCTTAAGAGCTCTATCTAGCTCTCTCTTGAATGCATTCAGAGAATTGGCCTCCACTGCCTTCTGAGGCAGAGAATTCCACAGATTCACAACTCTCTGACTGAAAAGGTTTTTCCTCATCTCAGTTCTAAATGGCCTACCCCTTATTCTTAAACTGTGGCCCCTTGTTCTGGACTCCCCCAACATTGGGAACATGTTTCCTGCCTCTAACGTGTCCAACCCCTTAATAATCTTATACTTTTCGATAAGATCTCCTCTCATCCTTCTAAATTCCAGAAAATTCTATTTTCTGCTTTTTCTCTCAGATTTACAGTGTCTGCAGTTTTCTTTTTGCTTTTCAATGACTCTGCATGGTAAATCAGGTGGACAAGTTAATAGTAAAATAACAGAAGATCCGTCATGCGGCTCAAGTAACAATAAGGAACCAGCTGATCCCTTAAGCAGCAAAAGTTCTTGCCAACATTAAACAGCCATAAATGTTTATAAATGTAAAGGCTGACAAAGGAACTAAAAGGAAAATTTTACAAAATGAAAGAAGCCCGCACGGAACATGGTGACCAGGACAGAGAAATGGAGGCGTAACAGATGGCACGGTCTACAAAAAGGGGAGTGTGAAGTGAATTGTGCCAAACTATTAACAAGATTTTTTCCAATTACATTTCAAAAGGAGGTTGGTCAAGTGCAAGGAGGACCCCAGGAAAACTGTTAACAGTGACATTGTAAATGAAAATACTGACATATTGAAAAATTACTTTGTGTCGGTATTTACAATAGTGGATGTGGGTGGCATGCTGGGTCTCTGAGGAAAGTCAATGTTGATGTGAATGGGGACTCAGCAGAATTTACATAAGCAAAATAACCACTACGGAAAGCATAAGGGCATTTAAGATTAAAGGAACCCCCGGATAGATGTTTCCATTCACGAGTTTAAAGGATGCTGGAGAGAAATTTTCAGGTATTTGGACCAGGATTATGTTAGACATCGCCTGATTTGAGAGCTGTTCTTTTTAATTGGATGATTGTACCCATCAGACTTCTCTTTATGTATGTGGGAAAATAAAACCATGACTTAGCATTTGTTATCTACAGTTTAGTTTCGGTTAGTTTTGAGATGCAGTGTGGAAACAGGCCCTTTGGCTCACCGAGTCCGTGCAGATCAGCGATCCCCACGCACTAACACTATCCTCCACGCACAAGGGACAATTTACAATTTTACCGAAGCCAATTAAACTACAAACCTGTACATCTTTGTCGTGTGGGAGGAAACTGGAACACCTGGAGAAAACCCACGCAAGTCATGGGGAGAACGTACAAACTCCATACAAACAGTCCCCGTAGTCAGGATCGAACTGGGTCTCCGGTGCTGCAAGCGCTGTAAGGCAGTAACCCTGCCGCTGTGCTGCTGTGCCACCATGCCACCCATTAATGTGCCACCATGCCACATTAGATTCAGCAAAAAAACTGTTGACTCAATGGGCCGACTGGCCTAATCCTTCTCCTATGACTTATGAACTTTGAAAGACAGACTGCTGGAGGAACTCAGCAAGTCAGGCAGCATCCATGGACGGAGTGGACAGATGATGTTTCAGGCTGAGATCCTTCTTCAGACTGCTTCAGGAAACGGTTAAGTCTGCAGTAAAGGTATTTCAGTGTTGCCAAAGGTCATCCATTCTACATAAGGGATATGACAAAGTGCTTCTTGAACAGTATGTAGTGATAGAGAGCACCTTTGTGTAAGCACTTCCCAAACAAGCAGTCTCTAACACTACAAACGTTAAGTCAGCAGTTGTGTGACAAGTTTATCATCTACAAGTTCTTCTCTAAATTTCACATCCTGAGATGGAAGTAACCTCGCTGCTTCTTCAAAGCTGGGCCAAATCTTGAAAATCCATGCATTGCAGCACAGTAATTATTGTGCAAATACTTTGGCTGCACAAAGTGCTTATCTCTAACAGTAAAAAGTGAGATTCGGCATAGTGACGCAATTGTAATCTAAAGTTAATATAATTAGCCTTGGTTTGATAGCACCAGATTGGATGGAGAGTGAAACGAGGCACTTCCTAATCGAGTGTTGTTGTTACTGAATAAAGCTCCCTTCATTTTTGCGTCATCTACCTCCCGAACCAATACCTCCAATCCCCACTCCTTGAGAAGTGTCCTGCGTTGGTTTGGTGTGGCCAACGCAATCACCACCTCATGGGTGGACATGAGATGCTGTTCTTCCCAGCAAAGCCCACAACCTATCACTTGATATTTGCAGTCTTAGTTGACAGCTGGCTGCACTGGAGGGATATCATTTGGACTCGGTATTGAAAGAAGCCTGGCTCTGGAGCAACTTCAGCCACACCCAGGGATGGAAAATAAGTGGTGGGACGGAATCCAGTAGGAACAGCTGACCTGAGACATTCTTCCTATGAGCAGTATCAAAGCATTGGCTTTAATACTGGTTATACATTAACCCATGCACGCGCTGTTACAGTGGCCAAACCCTGAAACCTCCATGTTGTCTGCTGTTGATTCACTGACGATGTTAGTAGACTCATGCACTGGCCTTTCACCTAAATCAGTTTTGAGCACAGCACTTTGAATGGATACTGATGAAAGAATAATCCAAAAGCAAAATATGTCAATGTTGTAAATCAGAAGCGGAACAGAAAATGCTGAAAATACTCAGCTTATCTGCAACATCTGTGGAGGGAGTAAAAGTTATTTCAGGGGCTGCACAGTGGCATAGCAGTAGTGTTACTGCCTTACAGCGCCAGAGACCCGCATTCGATCCTGACTAAGGGTGCCGTCTGTATGGAGTTTGTACTTTCTCCCCATGACCTGTGTGGGTTTTCTCCAGGTGCTCTGGTTTCCTCCCACACTCCAATGACGTACGGGTTTGTAGATTAATTGGCTTTAGTTTTTAAAAATGGTGAAGTGTCCCTAGCGTGTAGGATAGTGAGTGTTAAGTGTGTGCGGGGATTGCTGGTCGGAGTGGGCTTGATGGGCCAGAGGGCTCTGTTTCCGTACTGTATCTCTAAACTAAACTAAACTAAACTAAATCAATGATCTTTCATCGTTGGTGAAAATAGCCATCTAACTTCAGGGATTTTTTTATTAGTTGGAATACTTCCCACTGGTTCTGTTCACTGCCCATAATTGTTCACATTATGATTGTTGGCCTCCTTCATCTGTAACTGTGGAAACTGCAAATACTTTGACTGCACAAAGTGCTTATCTTTAACAGTAAAAAGTGAGATTTGGCGTTGTGACGGAGAATGAAATTAGGCACTTCCTAATCAAGTGTTATTGTTACGGAATAAACCTCCCTTCGTTTTTGCGTCATCTACCGCCCCAGCCAATCCCCACTCCTTGAGAAGTTGCCTTAACCCTTGCTTTCAGAAGAATAGCCCTCACTGCGCTTGGTTGCCAGCACCAGAAAGTTAATGATTCAACTGTACAGCTGACATTGTCAATGGTGCATAACACAGTTAGAGTCACAGAACACGGACATAGGCCCTTCAGCCCACTGAGACCACACTTACCATTAAGCACCCGTTTACACTCATTTTTAGTCTAGTTTGGTTTAGAGATACAGTGCGGAAACAGGCCCTTCGGCCCACCGAGTCCGTGCCGACCAGTGACCCCCGAGCATTGTAACACTATCCTGCACACTAGGGATAATTTACAATTACACCTAACCAATTAACCCACAAACCTGGACTTCTTTGGAGTGTGGGAGGAAACCAGTGCACCCGGGGAAAACCCACACAGGTCATGGGGAGAGCGTACAAACTCCGTACAGACAAGCAACCGTAGTCAGGATCGAGCCCGGGTCTCTTGCAGTGTAAGGCAGCAACTCTACCGCTGGGCCACCATGCCGCCCAAACCTTACCCTAATTGCATTTTATTCCCCTCACGTTTTCCTGTTATTTTTATTTGGATTTGACTCTGTTTATCTCAGACCAATTTTATTAAAATCAGTTTGGTGCTGTTTGTTAACATTTGATGCTGCTGATGAAATACTAGAGTCACATTTTAGTTGAGGAGCACAGAACACAGTATCAGGTTCCATGAGAAACTGCCACTGAAATACATTTGTAATGGTTTCTTACAGTTAGCAGGTAGGTAAACTGTTAACCTGAACAGTCAAAGGACAGCTGTACAAATAACCATGCCAATATCGTGAAGCTTTTTGATGAGCTGCCAGTTCTAAACCATTGATCCTGGAATATGAGTTTGAATCCCACTGTAAAAGTTGGGGAATTTATATTCAAGTACTTCAATAAAATATATACATAAAAAAAAGTTAGACTCAGTATTGGTAGCTAAAAAAAACTGCTTGAGTGTTGTAAAAATCCCATCTAGGTTATTCATGACCTTCAGAAAGGGAAATATGCCATCTTTTTCTGATCTGGTCCTGTGCAACTTAAGACCCGTCAATATGGTTGACTCTAAATGCCTCCGTAGTTCAGGGGCTATTAGGTATGGATGATAAATGCCAACATTGCCAATGACATCCACTTGCATAAAAAAATCAATAAAGTTCTCAAGAAAATGCTGCTACTTAAAACTGAGAGCATCAGGAATTCAGGAAGTATTGAATTTGGTGAGGAAAAAACACATTGGGTTTTTGGCTGAAAAAATAACAGGGGAGGAGAGGGATTGAGTGAACTGTTCAGGTTGTGTTAATCCAAGTTAAGAAATTTAAACCTATTGCACTTTGGTTATATTTGCAACAGCACACATTACAAACAGAGTGGAAGGTGAAGCTAGACACAAAACGCTGGAGTAATTCAGCGGGTCAGGCAGCATCTCTGGAGAAAAGGAAAAGGTAACGTTTCGGGTCGAGACCCTTCTTCACCTGAGCTGGCTATTTAAGGATGGTATGAAAATAGACGACAACAATGTGGAAAGGAATCTGCTGGTGTATGTGGCACTCAGCACAGGGAACGGCTGTGGAGATGGCTCTGGTCAAACTGGGCGTTGAGAATTGGTGGTCCATGCTGAACAAAAAAACAAATAGCTAAGCTACAGTGGCAATGGAGAACAAGAGCCACGCGATTCATTGGTATCAAAGGTTAAAATAGGGGACATGCACAGTAAACTGAAGCCCTGTAACCGTAATGAATATTATTCAATTTGAGGAAACTCAGCATATTATTCCAGCCTTCCTAGAGCATTGTTCGGAGGTACCTGGGTCACTGGGTAATTTATTTTGTGGGCTTGCTGGGTCTTTGTCATGCAGACCCTCAGGGTGAAGAATCAAGGGGCCTATTCCCTTGCCACTTCAAAGTATCAAAGAGGCTCCCCACCACAATGAGTTTAGTTAAATCCTGGCTGCGAGCAGGATCAGTGACGATGTGGCGATTCTGTGACTAGCAAAGCTCCTGCTGCACGCCGCCGAGCTGAAGGGGAGACACCATTGCCATCCAGAAAGGGTGACCTTAGCTCGATACATATTTTGTTGGAGCATCCAGTTATATTCTGAAATCATTTTAGATAAAATACCTGAGAAATGCAGTCTGCTCCCCTGGTTAGTGTATTTGTATTTTTTGCCAAATATATCAAAATAATCGGAGAGGGCTGATAATTGTTTGCAATAAATGAAAGCTGTTACATTCATTTCCCTTTTTTAAAACAGTGGCCGATTGGCAACTTGTTTTCAGCATCACGAAAGTGAGCACAATTGAATGATTTCTGCCTGGGTTCTGGAACTGGTTGAAAAGCACTTGTTAAATGTGTTTGCACAAAGCTAATGAGGCCTTGTAGAACTGATCTGCCATTGATCGTTTTGATCAATTTCAGACCTGGTAAAATACAAATACCCATTTGATTAGTGCCGTAGTAATCCTTGGGGCAATTCTGCTCAGTACTCAGTAACACATCTGTGCGATAAAGAGAAGCTTGCTGATGTTGGAAATGTGTTTACAAAGATGTCGTTTTTTTTAGTGCAAGGTTGTGATATCAACTTTTCCTAAAATGCTGCAAATGTGGTCAACGCACATTTGTGAAGATTAGAAGTCAAAATTCTGTCCAATTTGTTACACTTTTGATGATATCGAAATGCATACAAAGACATTCACATGATATTTCTCAGTAGCTGGACTTTTCTCTGAATATGTCAGAGCAAGGGGTACTGAGATGCGAGCACTGATATGTTCCAGGAATTAACTGCAGTTATTGCTTTATCATCCTCATTCAGCAGTCCTTTGGCAATCAAGGATTGCTGATTTCTACTCTGGTTTTCTAGATTCTGAGGTCGCTAATGAAGCTGATGTTGGAACCAAGCCCCTTGCATGTGGTAGCTGATGGGGCAGGTGGGTGGAGCAGATGGGGCAGGTGGGTGGATAGTTTGTGAGGTGGTGCACCCCTTTCACGATGTACGCAGGCCAGTGTGTGCTCCTGTTGTTCGGCCTTTTAGATTATAACACAATAAATGCTTCTTTATGCACATCTTTGAACCAATTTCTCTCTCTCTCTCTCTCTCTCTCTCTCTCTCTCTCTTTCTCTCTCTCTCTCTCTGTGCTTGGTAATGTCCCCCCAAGGCAGAGGTCAGAATCTGTTTAGCAAATCTATGTCAGGCAGGCAAACAAAATGGCCTGCCCAATGAACCCAACCAAGAGTAACTTGGGCCTCAGCACTGGGAAAGAATGTCAACATTGGACCTGTTGTCCTTTCACAAAATGTGTAAGATTTTCGCAGAGACAGCACTGGGGGGATTTTTCCAGACCTTGTGATGCCTGCTAGCAGTAGTACAAGTGTCATATGCATACAGAAAGGCTGGGGTCACTGTTGCCCATTGGAGCATAGGTTTTGAGCCAGGTCTAAGATATTTATCTTCAAGCAATCTCTTCCTCAATCGACTAAAGGAGGCTTCTGTAAATATTACTTTCTCAAGCAAAGTTGCTCAGAAAAGTTAGTAGGAATTTGCTTTCGGATATTTTCAGCCAAATCTGTCGATTTCTCTTGAATATTGAGTGAAGCTGGAGAAATTATGGCTGGGATTGATAGGCGGCACGGTGGTGCAGCGGTAGAGTTGCTGCCTTACAGCGAATGCAGCGCTGGAGACTCAGGTTCGATCCTGACTACAGGCGCCGTCTGTACGGAGTTTGTACGTTCTCCCCGTGACCTGCGTGGGTTTTCTCAGAGGTCTTCGGTTTCCTCCCACACTCCAAAGACGTACAGGTATGTAGGTTAATTGACTGGGTAAATGTAAAAAATGTCTCTAGTGTGTGTAGGATGGTGTTAATGTGCGGGGATCGCTGGGCAGTGTAGACTCGGTGGGCCGAAGGGCCTGTTTCCGCGCTGTATCTCTAAATCTAAAAAAATCTAAATGTATGAACTGAAAGATGGGAGGCCAACATGGCCTGTTCATCTGACCTGCGGACTGACAGCTAATGGAGATATTGGAAGGAATTGACTTTGTCTTGATCAGACGGTGGTCGGATATACAAGAAGGCTTGCTGATGATCAAGGCAGCTGCTTGCCAACTGCCCACTCCACTATGAGGCCAGTGTCCCTTTGGGAGTTAGAATCTCCGTCTACGCCCACATTGTGATAAATATTGCACCATCATTCTTTGGTCTTTCCGAGTCCCAACTTCAGAAGGATAATTCTCTTTGTCAAAGTAGGATTATATTCTGTATATCTGAAGAAGGGTCTCGACCCGAAATGTCACCCATTCCTTCTCTCCAGAGATGCTGCCTGTCCTGCTGAGTTACTCCAGCTTTTTTGTGTCCACCTTTGGTTTAAACCAGCATCTGCAGTTCCTCCCTACACACTCCTATTCTATATGGCTTGGTAACATTAACTGGGACTGGAATTACGAGTTGGGATGCTCACCAATTTGTGATTCATTTTCACAGTCATAAAACCGGTCCCTTCTTCCATCTTTCTGTCACCTTGTTGAGGAGTCAATTTCAGGCATGGAAGATGTTTTTGACTTTCTTCTTGTGAGAACTGTGAAAGCAGATGTTGGAAGAATTCGCCAGAGCCAACGATTCAGGTTAAGCTGTGGGACCGTGAGGAGTAAATAGAACGACATCCATATGGCTGAACCATTGAAGGGTTTGGATATCTGTGCATGAGGAAGACCGAAAGAATGTCAAGTATGGACTGTGGAATAATAGCTCCGATGTATTAGTAGGTTTTCATTTCTCGTGATATTAATCTCACACACCGGGAAAGGAAATACTTAAAATTCCATTTTGATTTCAAAGATGTAAATTTTTATTACTTTTTTTTTGCCATTTTCATTTAAATATTATTTACAAAAATATCTTACCATTCCAATCAAAACAATTACAAGACAATAGCAGACCTGTGAAACATTACAAATATCAAACATTTTCTGAGTATTGTGCCTGTGTTGACAATATCCGTGGATTATCCCTGCAAATACTCTCTGACAGTACGATTAATGCAATATGTAAATTGCCTTCATTTATTTGATATTAAATGTGTTTTAATCTCTTCTATTTGCATTTTGAGGATGGGATCTCTGCAAGGGCTTTACACGCCACTGTTGGCATAGTGATAAAATTAAAGCTTTCAATTTGAGATCCTGTTAAATATTTATTTTGGCAGAGGAACCTGATTGAGTTCCTTAATGAGAAGGCCATTTCATGAGCGATATTTAGGATTTCAATGTGGGTAGTTATGTAAAATTGTTACACCCCATGCTAACAATCATTTGTTAGCTAACAATCATTTGTTTCAGAACAAATTAATAACTTGATGTTATTTCCTTTTACTGGTGTGGTTCTGCACAAAACTTATATCAAGGCTGTATGTCGTATTTTTAACAATTTTCCAAAGTCATATATATCATAACTATTGGGACATATTTACCTAGTTTTGTATCATTGGGCGCTGGTATAATGTCAATTTTATTTTCAGATAATTTCTCAAAATAATTTGTTACATCAGTCGAGAAAGAACACGTGTTGGAACCCTTGCTTTCCCTCTCTCTCCATCCCTCCCCCTTTCCAGTTTTCCGACCAGTCTGACTGTCCCCCTGATTACATTGTATCTCTTTTTGCTTTGTTGTCACCTTCTCCTAGCTAACAATGTTCTATTCTACATTTTCATTGATCACCACCATCTCGTTTGATCTCTTACACTTCCTTATCTCCGTAACTCCCTCGCCTCTGACGCTCAGTCTGAAGAAGGGTCTCGACCCGAAACGTCACCCATTCCTTCTATCCAGAGATGCTGCCTGTCCCGCTGAGTTACTCTCGCATTTTAGCGTCTATCTTCGAGAAAGAACGCTTCGTGTCTGCGGATCTTAAAGGAGACCCGCTGTGCCATCGTGTGACTTCTTCCCTCCCCCTCTGCTTTCCTCCCCAGGCAGACAGGGACAGTGTCAGTTATCAGTCAGCGTGTGTTGCCAGGCAGCTTGACGAACCTATGCTTCCAAATGACAAGGCCACAGCTCAGCTCTCCCAGGCCTGAGACAACATGGATCAAACCTGACAAAAAGGAGACATGAAGGGACAATCAGGACACATTCCCTCCCCTCTCTAATGGTGATGGGGATGCCTGAACGGCGGGGCTGGAGAAAAGCTAGTGCTTAGTTGTCGGTATATTGCCGATGGCAGGTTTTTTGACAACCTACAAGTGCTCCAGCTACCTGCTTTTTCTGGCCTCTCTGTAATTTTTATTCTCAAAGGCAGTGGGAGCAAATTGATCAGCTCTCACACCTTGCAGCAAGACTACCCCCAGAAAATAGATGACTGATTAGAAAGGTAGACACAAAATGCTGGAGGAACTCAGCGGGTCAGGCAGCATCTCTTATTAGATTATTATTATATTAATGACTGATTAGAAGTTTCATTGCACAACCTCCTAAGAAACAAAGATAGAATGTGATGAAGCGTTGCTTCAGTAAATCCGTGTTTTATACCAAAGTTAAAAGTTTATTTTGTTTTGCTGACATGTCGATTTTATTTCCAAACCTCTTAACACTGGTCTTTTCTCATTTTGCAGCAGATTGTTTCTGCAAACAAAAACTGTTTTTGTTTATACTCCCTATGGTGAATGCATCCTGTTTGGACTGACTTCAGAGTCCACGTTTAACACAATACAGTGTTGAATTGTGAGGCTTTTGCTTTCATTCTGTTCAAACTTTTTCCGAGCAGTCCATTTTTGACAATGGACGTTAGGTTATGGGAAATATAATGCTGACATTTGCAGGAGACAGCTCTAATCAGTCATTCCACCCCTCCTCTCCCAAAGTGCTTTGAACTTGCTGCACCAAATAATGAGTATTAGAAGACTTTCGTTCCAAATTGAATCTGGTAATTCGGTTTAAACATTTATTGCATCTTTTCTCCTGCCATCAGTTTTTCTTGTTAATGTATAAATCTGTTCGAAAGCGATCAGAAAACAATTTAAACTCTTTCTTTGTGGGGAGAAGACACATCAGCAGACTCCTGCTATCAAAGGGAAGGAACTGTGCAGATTCTGTCTGTGGATGTGTGAATATACAAAGACTCATATTTTAAGACATCGTTTTCTTATGCTCTTGAATGTCCATAGTACATCTGTTGCCATTTTGAAACGTTGGGCGTGTGTGTGTGTGTATGTGTATTGGAATAGATTAGGTGATGGATACGTATTCAGCGATATCTATCCCCTGTTTTCATTGCTCTTGCAACAAAGAACAAGTATGCCTCCAACAATTTGCAAGCTTTATTTTTTAATTGGGGTGAGGAGTTTGGTTTAAATTTGCCCAGGTGGCCATCAGTAAATGACTGGCCTCTCAAATGTTACAGAAAATTGGGGGGAAAAGACACATGTGGTGTACATCGACAGAAACGAAGCTTTCCAAGAGACTAACAACTTATCATCAGCATCTGTGGAGCAGTGTTGCATCTCCACATGAAGGTTCTGAATTTATAAAGCACCAATATATTTACATTTTTAAGAAAATGACATTGGGGCTCTTTCAATCATGGCAAGCTGTTGATTTTTTTTTGTTGCAAATATTTGCAATTAAAATATGTTCAAGTGTGAAGAAATAAAAATAGAGCAAATGGATTTTTAAAAGTTTTCAATAAAGTTTAAAACGTGTTTGTTTATGCATGCTATTTCATTCTAAATTCGGGAAAATAATTTATCCTTTAAATCCTTGGATAATTTTTTTTTCTTTCTTCACTGTAGAAGTGAGGAACTGTCTTGTTCTTCTAAGGCCAGCATTATCCTCATTCACCCCCCCCCCCCCCTCCATGTTTTGGTTATTTTAACAAGTTACACTGTGAGGTTTGAAGGGACCAAGTGACTAGATTTTTTCTTTCAGGGCTAACATTTAAAATTTATTGTCAGTGACGAATGACATTCTTCTAATGTTGCTGGGGCTGACTTTAATTTCAGTGCACCTTATTAATCATTAGGAGTATGCAGTTGCAAAAGCGAGTTCAGTTTTGACAGTGTAGCCCACATCTGTCATTAATGCCAATCCCAGCAGTCAGTGCAAACAATTGTCCCAGTGACTCATTTGTATGACAAATGGCAGACATGACAGACTGTCGGCCTCGTGTCATTTACCTTTTTTTTTCCGTTAAAAAGGGGCAGGATTTTTTTAAAATTCCACTCCCTGATAGTGTAGTAAGAACAAGGTCAAAGTACATGAGAGCTTTAATTTAATCACAACATTAGAGACAATATTCGACCTCACTCTGGAATAAGCACGGCAAGAGAAGCTGCATTTATATTTTTAATGAAGTAACAGGCAATGCTCGTCCCTTGGGGAGAGGCTCTATTTGGAAAGGAAAGTGACTCCTTTCCTCTTTGGTGGCTGCAGTCACTAATCGTGACCGTGTTTGCCTCTGCATTGGGTTGCTGCTCACTGTGTGAGCTGTGCAGGAGAAAAGTGCATCTCCTCCTGCACCCTGAAAAGGGCCGGCTTCTCTTTCATTGAACTGGCCGGCACGAACCACAGATAACTGAATAATGGTTAGTGTTCCGAAGTTTGTCATGAAAGTGTGCTCGCCTGCAGAAGCATTGTTTCAGAGTGGTCTGATTCGGTTGATTTCCTCTCCTGTTCTGGGGACTGGGATCTTGTTGAGGAGTCTTTCTGATGTCCAGTTGCTCATTGTCCTCTGGTTGACAGGAGTAGTGGCTGCACAGAGTGGCAGTTCTGCCTCCGCATCTCACTGCAATATTCTTTTGTTGAAACGCTTTTAAATAGATAATGGGTTCGAAAATGGTGATCGACAACGATGCACGTCAGGTTACTAATAACCTGGTTGACATTCTTACCTTAGAAGGAGGAAAAGCAAAATGTGGTGTAAAACGGTCTTCCCTTCTCTCCCACTGAAGGCATTGACTAGTTTCTTACCGTACATCCACGCAAAATTTTGATTTATTATATTGTTTATTATATTGTTTATTATATTGTTTATGGAGTACTATGCTTACATATTCTGTTGCACTGCTGCTAGTAAGAATTATATTGTTCTGCCTGGGACATGTGACAATAAAAACACTCTTGACTCTTAAATGATGTCTGCCAATTATCAAAGAATTTATTGATAGAAAATGCATTTAAAATCTTTCTAAAATTTCCTCAATCCAAATATTGAATATTATAGTTTGGACAGGCTTAGGTGACCCTAAGTTCGCACAACACTCTGCAACTTCAACCTAATAGGTTTAAAATCACTCTGAGATGTTCCAACCTCTTGTTATTTGGTAGACTACCTATGACATTAAACAATGCCTGGAATCTATTACTTGTAATACTTTTCCAACACAGTTGGTGCAGACTGACAACAAAGGCGAGCATTGTGGTCTTTGCTTAAAATGTATGAAGTGTATATACTATCTCAGTCTGTCGTTGTCTACATTTATTTTCTCTCCATAAATAACATCATGGTGAGCCACAAGCTCTGATTGTGGGAAGGCTGTGTTTTACATCTCTGAACTTGACCTAAGATTGTTCAGATAGGCTCTGGGCAAAGTGCCGTAGTCTGCCATCTCACTGCCTGAAATTAAAGGGAAAGTGTGAGAAAACCGAGGGCCTTTCAACACAGCCTGACCCTTGGTGAAATTTATTCCCTGCCAAATTCATAGCAGGTTTGGTCCCAGCTGGACAGCATCACAGCCCTGTCTTTGTAAATGTCTGTTACACATCACTGTGTCTGTGACTGACTAATGGGTGTGATTGCCCCAGGTCTCAAGAACGCAATTGTCTTTATCTAAATAGGTCCAGTTTTTTTGGTATTCATTTACATTTTAGTGCTCATTAGTGTGTAATGGATAAAAATCTAGTGGCCAGGTGGCAAATGGCGATCTTAAAATGACAAGTGGCAATTAAAACAGAATGCAGCATGGTGACAAGACTGAAACTGTTTCTCGTGCTCAGATCCTGTCACTGGGCTGTTTTCGACCACTGGTTCACTCCAGGGTCCGAAGCAAGACCCACTTAACACCCAGAACATTCCTTCACCATCTAATTCTTAGTGTTAACTTTATCAATTCTGTTTACACACCAGTTCTTCTCGGTAAGTGACGGCAGTGATACATGGTGCAGGGAGATCGCTGGGAGAGTTTGCCCCCAGGTTGTGGGGTCACAGTGCACTCTGCTCACAAATCCTCACACTTCTGGATGCGTAGCACAAAAGACGAGAAATCCTTTTTCCTGGAACCACTGGCTAACTTAGCAGTTCTACAAAATCTATCAACTGAAGATAGGCCCTCCCTGCTAGATAAGGATGTTTCCTTGCTTGATTTTAACCAGAATTATCAACACACCGTGATAGCACCACCATCTTGTCCTTGACAGCTGAAAAATCCAGTTGACGGTTAGCCAGTCCTCAGTGAGACTAAAGAGAATCGGAGAAACGAGGAAGGTCAGATGATAGTAGTTTTGCGTGTAAAACACCCAAAGATTGCTGGGAAGGGAGAAGGCTAAATGGAAGTTAGCAGCACCATCCAAAGCCAAGTGTGGAATCTCCGATCAGCGAAAATACATCACCTTTGAAAAAAATGTTTTTTTTACATCAGTGGCTGTAGCTATCAAACTGGGATTTGTTGAGTTATTACCATGTGCCTCTGTTTCTAATAAAATCGGCTTTCGGCTACAAAAAGCACCTTTTCTCAGAGTATAAGGCTCCCTTCATACGCTGCAAAGCACAGTTTCCTTCAGAGTGAAATATTTACTAAATGGAGGCCACTCATCTGGAAAAGGATATGTCCGCTTCTTTGATTTTCACGTCGATTAGTGCCATGGATTTTAAAATTGTATTTTTTTGGCTTTATTTTAAGATTTAAGAGGCTTGCACCTGTAGAACTGCTGACCGCTCAAGATGTTTACAGCACTAATATACCTTTGCTCTCCTGGGAAACTAAAAGACCTGAGTAACGTGCATATGCTGTGTACTCATTAAAAGTGATCTGTTTATCGGCCCATGATAAAATATAATCGCAGGCAGCACAGCGTATGGTTTCCTCTGGGCTTTGGACACCACTCATTATGTTGTCCCCTCCATTGATTTTAAAGTTGCATTTTGAAAGAGTCTTACTTACTCCATGCATTATCTCGACACATTGATCAGGCCTGATTGAGAACCTATAAAGTTCCGAGCACATAATGGGAACTTGGCATGGTCATCTGTTAGGATGATGCTGAGAGAAAGGAAATGAGGTTGACATGTTATAGCAATTTTATTTACAATTAACATGGCCAAAATGATTGCAGTTATTGATCCTTTTACAATTATGTATTGTTTACATTACAGGATCTTATTGCTAAGGAAGATATTCGATAATTGTTACATTATCTAATATAAACTTTGCTCAGCTCAGGTTTGATGTCCAGTTTGAGTCACATTTGCATACTTCCTCTCTCCTTAACGGCAGTATTAACAAAGCACTTCCTATTCCCTGTAACAGCAATAATAGTGCAATTTAGTTCAGAAAGTGTATTCATGGCAGAAGACTGGCATTCTCGATCAGATAGCAGGGCAGGAGAGTGTCTCTGCCAGGCCGGGACTCAAGCGGGAACAGTGCACTGGTAACTGAAGGTAGGCTAACTGTTTGACTTTCGTTGTTTCCCGACCTTGGGAGAAAATTAATTTTGTGTTCACCTGACCCAATAGGGAAACGTTGACAGAATTGGCTTTACTGTGAGTCTTCTTAAATACTGAATGTTTTTTTCCATAAAGAGTCATTGAAGCAGACTTTTTAAGTGAAAAAAACAAGCATTGTTGAAGTTAGTGAAGATAGCAAAATCATTGGAAGAACCCAAGTTAGCTTTGGATTGATTTAAGGTAAGATATGGAAAACCGTAGAAACAAAAATATGCAGATGCTGGTTAATACACGAAAGGGCACAAAGTGATGGAATAACTCAGCAGGTCGGGCAGCTGGAGAACATGGGACTGGTGACGTTTCGGGTCGAGACCCTTCTTCAGACTGCGCAGAGTGACTCCAGCACTTTGTTTCCTTTTAAGGTAAGAGATGGCGTGGGCACAGTGGGTGGAATGAGTGAAACTGTAGCACGCCAGCAGGGAATTCAGAATTTGATAGAATTGGGTTCTTCCCGGTACCAGTGCTTTCAAGTTTATCAATAATTAGTCTAGTTGCAATTAAATTTATTGTGCGGTCATGTGACTCACCTCCACTCCTTAACGTGAGGTCTTCAAGTTGTCAGGTGATCAGCAAGATCCCGGGCAACTGAAATCAGAGACTAGTGGTGAATGCACGTTCCTGAGCGCGCTGGTTTTACCAGATTCTACTTGCCTGCACGAGTAAGAACCAGTGCAGGAACAACAGGCACCAACCAAAAGCTTGAAAAAAAATCTGTTCCACTCCATGTATAGAAAGTATGGATAATGTATATTATATTAAGAAAGCATAAACCACAGGATAATGTCTAGGGGAAAACCAACATATGTTGTCAAATGATTCCCATTCAATGTAATCGGCATACTCACATCCTAATGATTTAATCCAAACAAAACAGTTAAAGCTATAGCTTCTTAATTAAAATAAATATAATGATCCCATTTGGCAAAGACTCTGGACTCTAGTGACGATCTTAAAGTTGAGTTGATCTAAAGAAACTTAAATAGATTTGCACACAAATTTTACAAAATGTCTGCATATATGTTTTGCTCAAATGTTTTCCATCCTGGTTCTGCTGTAGATGCATCGGTTTAGGGAATACTTCACTAGGTGCCCGTGCATAGCTTGAAGCAATTCCCCAAATATAAATCATACTGGTGTATATCAACTGGCTCTACCACTGTGGAAACTACTGGAATTAAGCCTGATCCCGATGTCAATTTATATTTATGAATGCATAGTTCATTATACACTGATCAAGTTTAAGAATTATGGATATTGTTCTCCTTCTTAAATGTGGTGACAAATTGCTATTCCCCCATTGAGATGAACTAAATCAATACAGATGTGTTCCAACACTCAGCCCTTCTAAACCTCATCTGCACAGGGTTTCACATGGGGTGTACATTTCCAAATTGAACCATTAAAAATAGTGTGTTTGCTGGTCAAAAAAGACAACCTGCAACTATATAATTTGTAGCTTCAGAATGATATTAAAGTACAGTAAACCCTTGTATTGATGGACCTCTTTACAATGGATTTTGGTTCTAGCGGACGGACCTACTGATAGCTGCTGATACCAGCATTGGCTTGCATTTTCTCCCCCGGTCGCTTACAGCCCCGACTGCAGATGCCACCCTCGGCTCACAAGATGGACCAGCGAGCCCTTCTTCACCAGCTGCTGCACCGTCCGGTTGATGGCTGCTGTTGACGGCTCACGTTGTAACCCCTGGCCGGCAGCGCTTTCTTCAGGCTGCCGCCACTGACAGGACACGCTCGGTCACTGTGCGGCTCTCTCCCCTCTCACCGGCTGACACTTTTTTTTTAGATTTAGAGATACAGCGCGGAAACAGGCCACCGAGTCCGTGCCGCCCAGTGATCCCCGCACACTAACACTATCCTACACACACTAGGGACAATTTTTACATTTACCCAGTCAATTAACCTACATACCTGTACGTCTTTGGAGTGTGGGAGGAAACCGAAGATCTCGGAGAAAACCCACGCAGGTCACGGGGAGAACGTACAAACTCCGTACAGACGACGCCCGTAGTCAGGATCGAACCTGAGTCTCCGGCGCTGCATTCGCTGTAAGGCAGCAACTCTACCGCTGCGCCACCGTGCCGCCCACTTCTTCCTGTTGGCCGTCGTTTTGTCCACTCGGCCTCTCCATTCACCGCCGCCACCTCCTCCTCCCCCCCCCTCCCCCAGGGTGACCGACACACTCCAGCTTGGTGCACGTCGGCGGCTGCGGTGGTGAAGGAGGAAGAGGAGGCAGCGGTGGAGGAGGGACCAGCGGAGTGGACAAAGGGATGGGAGAAGGAGGAAGAGGAGGCAGCGGTGGAGAGGGGAGCAGGTGAAGCTGCGGCCGACAGAAAGACGCAGCAGCTGGTGAGAGGGGAGGCAGCCCCATGGTGACCGAAGATAATAGAGCAGAGCAAGATAAACCACTCGACCCTCAAAACCGTAGTAGGTCGTGGCGCCATTTTAGTAGGCAGAAACCTGCAGAAACATTTAAAAAGAAAAATAACAAAAATCTGTGAATTGTTAGATGAGATATATTCTGCATTTTAATGGTATCATCACACATACTGTTCCCCCAAAACACTGATTACAGTACGAGAGACATAACGAATGGCGGGTTTTGCTTACTAAAATGGCGGACGTTCCTGCGTGGGTTTTCTCCGAGATCTTCGGTTTCGTCCCACACTCCAAAGACGTACATGTATGTAGGTTAATTGGCTGGGTAAAATGTTAAAATTGTCCCTAGTGGGTGTGGGATAGTGTTAATGTGCGGGGATCGCTGGGCGGCGCGGACTCGGTGGGCCAAAGGGCCTGTTTCCGCGCTGTATCTCTAAATCTACAAAAATCTAAAGAAAAAATCCTTTGCGTACTACACTTCAGTATAAGCGATTTCAACGGAGTGGTTCATCTTGCTCCTCTAGTATCTTTGATGGTGACCGAGCGTGACCTCTCGGTGGCAGCAGCCTGAAGAAAACACTGTCAGCCAGGGGCTACAACGTGAGCTGCATCAACTGGACAGTGCGGCAGCTGATGAAGAAAGGCTCGCTGGTGCAGACCAGCGGCATTGATGCCTAGTTTTGAGGTGAAACGACACAAAGTGCTGGAGAACCGTCATGCCATGATCAATAAATTTCTTCTCATCTCACTCCTGAAAGATCAAACGCTTATTTTGAGATTGTGACTCCTGATTCTAGATACACAGCCAGGGAAAACATCATCCCCGCATCTATTATTCAAAACTTGAAAGAACTTGGCATGTTTCAGTGAGATCACATCTCATCTCACGCCACAGAAGGCTGTGGAGGCCAAGTCAGTGGATATATTTAAGGCAGAGATAGATAGATTCTTGATTAGTACAGGTGTCAGAGGTTATGGGGAGAAGGCAGGAGAATTGGGTTCAGAGGGAGAGATAGATTAGCCATGATTGAATGGTGGAGGAGACAATGGGCCGAATGGCCTAATTCTGCTCCTATCACTTATGATCTTATGATTCCGCTAAAGAGAATAAGCCAAGATTGTTCAATCGTACCTCATAACACATCCTCCCCCTCCCCCCCCCCACTAAAGGTCCAAGGACTTAATCAGCCAACCCTTCATTGGATTCCCTCTGTTGTAAATATATCCTTCCTTAGTTAGGGAGACGAGGTGAAGTCTCACCAAGATCCTTCTCTCCAGAGATGCTGCCAGTCCTGAGTTACTCCAGCATTTTGTGTCTATCTTCGGTGTAGGTAACCATCCGCAGTCCCTTCCTACACAAGAGGTCTTTACCGTGACATTCAAGTCCACGGGCAATAAATGGCATCATTTGTCTTAAATAAAAACTCAAAAACTGCAAGCGGTGCCCAGCAGGTCAGTGTAGAGTGAGAAACATAGCTCCTGTTTCAGGTCAATATTTTTTCGTCAGAACTATTTGCCTGTCTAATTGCTTTGTGCACCTGCATATTAACTTTCCGACACTGAGGTCTCTCAAAACGTCACCATTTAAAAAAATCTCTCGCCCATTGCATTTTCTCTGCTTTTCTATTGAAGTGTCAGGAAGGGAGGCTAATGGTACAGTTGAGGGCAGTTGCTTCATCAGCGGCAGGGTGAGTTGGAGAACGTGACAATCAGCTCATTAGTTAGGGATTTGCAGACCGTCATATACCTGGTTCCTTTTTGGGAATTATTTTACGCTCGGAACAAAATGTGTTGAGAGGGAAATGGAAAAAAAAAAAGGAATACAAAGTCATCACAGATGTGTTTCATATTGGAGAAATTTGCTACATTTCTAAAATATGAAACTGTGGGAACTCAACAAGTTTAAGATCAATTATGCAAGTATAATTGCGATTGAAAGCATTTATTAACATTTTGGACCATTAAATATGCATCTTCCGAACTACAGATATTGTACCATTTCCACCTAATTATGATAAGAATTCAAAGTAATGCTGGAAAAAAGTCTCATTAACTTGAAATATTAAAGAAGGATTCTTATTCTGTGACACAGCTTTGAGTCCACCAGAACAAAAAGCAGGAACCATATATATATAAAAGTTTAAAGGAAAAAGCAATTTTGTTTTAAGAAGAAGCTTTTAAAAAATATTTCTGAAATCTGGCCAAGAAAACTGAAATTAAAAAGAATCAGCAGCTTCTACATTTTGAAGTGGATTGAAGATGCAAATGATCAAGGCTTTTGACTTTTAATGGTGACTTTCATTAATCTTTGGCTCAATCATAATGGTTTGTGTGGATAAAAATGTGGTAGGAAGTCAGTTTATATTCTTGATTGGAACCACTCGCTTTTGATGTAGAAAGAGCAGGTTTATAAAAGACCGCACTCCCACACAATCACGGAAGATGGTGCATATTAAAATGGTGATTATTTAAAACAAAACTTCGTAGTTTATCAGAATGTGGGTTTAATTACTTTCAGATCAGTGCATTCATGCAATAAAACTTTGGAACTTGTAAAAGCAACCTGCGCTTGAGGTTATTTTCAGTTTGCAGAGGCATTTTGTGATGCTCCAATTTCCTACCCAGTAATAAAACATGTTTGCTTTCATCAAAATCTAGTTATTTTTATTTAGCAAGACTTTGGCCTCAGAAGGATATTGGGGCACTGACAGGGTGGAAGGAAGGCGCTCAAGGTGGATAACAAAAATATCAGCAAGGGCTAGACGGACCATTTAGTTTTCTCTCTTGAGAAAAGTTGTGGGCTAATCTTATAAGATCTTTAAAATTGCAAATGGTTTTAATAGAGTCGATGCAAGAAAACATAACTAGAAGCCGCCACTACAAGCCAGTCACTAACTAAACTGAAGGGGAATTTGAGGTAAAAAAAACATTTGACAAGGTGGTTGATACCAACAGGAGTGATGGTGGCAACAATTCATTAAAGGCTAGACAAGCCTCTAAGGGAGGAGCAAAAGACACTTTCACTGAAAGACATTGAGTGAGGAAAGTTAGCAATCCAGTATAAATGCCTGAATAGCCTGAAAAAAAAAAGATTTTTTGTGTTGTTTTTTATCATTTTCCCATTATCTTGAAGGTAGACACAAAATGCTGGAGTAACTCAGCAGGTCAGGTAGCATTTCTGGAGGGAAGGAATGGGTGACGTTTCGGGTTGAGACCCTTCTTCAGATGTTTATTGCCAGTATCTTTCTCTGCTGATTGAGGCAGTTAGTTTGAGAGGGTTTTTCCCTCCGTTATCAATACTGCTAGAATAAGTTTCTGGTCCAGAATTCCAGGCAGGCAGGTTTATGTTTGCTTGTGTTAATTACTCATGTGTTTGTGACTGTAATTTCAGTAAAAAAATGAGGATGAGATGAACTAAGTTTTGTTCAAGTTGAATCACAAGTGACTTCCGTTTCTGAACTTAAAACCGTTATGTCCCTGATATCCATAACCTGGAGTTTAAGAAATACAATTGAAAACATCTTTTAGCACGATTTCAATGTGAAGCTTCTTATCACATGGAATTACTATCACATTAGTGGAACATTCATCGGAAAAATCTACAGCCCAGGAGTCCCACAAGCCTAAAATATATGTTAAAATGTATAGGAAGGAATTGCAGATGCTGGTTTAAACCGAGAAGAAGGGTCTCGACCTGACATGTCACCCATTCCTTCTCTCCAGAGATGCTGCCTGTCCCGCTGAGTTACTCCAGCATTTTGTGTCTATATATGTAAAAGTGATGCTGTGTTGGGGGCTTGCACTGCTTTGATCTGATGCGTCAGGTAGGGTATGGAGAGAGGAGAGAGGCACCATGTTGATTATAATCAGCCATCCAGGACCTTTAGCTTGGAATCAAAGGCTGTAAATGTTGGGAGCCTATTGTACCACAATATTTAATTTGTTATTTCAATAAACAGCAGATTTAAAGAACAAATTGATTGCAAGACTGATTTTATTTAAATAGTGGTCCATACGATTGAATAAAATGTCTGCCATATCTGTGATAGTGCTTGAAAAGGTAAATTGTACCTATTGATTTCATTGTCGTACGTCAGCAAGGTCAAAAGACTAAACTCTCTTGTTGGAGTAAACTCTCTACTCAGATACAGAATGGGAGTTGAGAGGTTCAGATATATTTGCTTAAGTTGGAGCTTGACACATTTACATGGCAAGAACCAAAATAAAGCTGCCTGTGAACCAATGGCTTGGATTTGTTTTAATTGGTATTCACTTAAATAAATATTGCCTTTATCTAGGTTGTTCATTTGCTGATAATTTATTCATTGAGGAGTCAATAGTTTTCTTGCAGTGGTAATATCTTACATATGATGGCAAAAATTATATTTGATATGGGTTGTGATATCAGGCCTTGCTGGCTAACAGAAGCTTGCCAGAAAGCTAATCTCATTCATTGATGCCGAGATTCAAGGCAGCAAAACTATGGGCGGCATAGTGGCACAGTGGCAGAGCCGCTGCCTGACAGCGCCAGAGAGTCAGGATCGATCCTGACCGCGGGTGCTGTCTGTGTGGAGTTTGCATATTCTCCCCATGACCGCGATTGTGTTGGGTTGTGCTCTGCTTTCCTCCCACTTTCTAAAGATGTGCGGGTTTGTAGGTTAGTTGGACTCTGGAAATTCCCCTAGTGCGTAGGGAGTGGATGAGAAAATGGAATAACATAGTACTAGTGTGAACTGGTGATCTATAGTCGGCGTGGACTCAGTGGGCTGAAGGGCCTGTTTCCATGCTGTATCTTTCAATTAATCAGTGGAGCATGGTGGAGAGTTTCAGAATGGAACTGGCTATCCATCAGTAACTACTGTTTCAGCCGAGCAACTGGAAGCTGAGGAGAATAAAAACAATTCATTGAAGAGTGACTACAAATGCCAAGCCAATAAGAATGGATGTGTTTTGGAGCTCATTGTGTATGGGAATTTCATATGTGGATGGTGAAAACTCTTGAGGTAAGTATTGCTCACCCATCTTGATTATGTTCTTTGTTGCCAGTCTTCCTGGAATTAGGGCCGTGCCGCAATTACACAATAAAAAGCTTTGTGAAATGGACAACAGCACCTCTACTGTTGGCTAGTCCATATGTTCATAAGTGATAGGATCAGAATTAGACCATCAAGTCTACTCTGCCATTCAATCTGATCTATCTTCCCCTCTCAACCCCATTCTCCTGCCTTCTCCCCATAACCCCCGACACCTGTACCAATCAAGAATCTATCTGTCTCTGCCTTAAATTAATTTCTCTATTGTGTGTCTTTCCCCATTTTCTTGTTGAACGGAAAAGGGCCTTTTTACAATAAACAGCGCACTTAAACAGCCATGGTGGGATTTGACCAGTAGCCATTTTACAACTCATTTACCAAAAAGCAGTTCTGACAACACTGCACTCCCTCAATGTTGCACAGTAGTAAGCAGTTTCTGGGTTGCAATTTGAACGCTTGGCTTTGAGACTGAGGTAGCCGTGCTGCCAATTTGAGTTTTGATCATGTTGGCAGGTAGCCCTGGTGTCAATGTCAGGCTCCTACAGAGCATCACCTCAGTCTTTTGATTGAAAGCCAGAGATAAGATGCATGTGCTGTGATGTGAGTCATTAGCGTGAGGATGAATAATGGATTATTCTCCAAAATAATGTTTGCATCAAAAAGTAGCTAACAAATACCTCCAATTTTTTTTAACAATCATAAAAGATGAATCTATTCGGTCTGAGCTCCATCTGCCCAAGTTGTTGGCAATTCACCAGGCCTTGATTTTGAAGTGATTTGTTAAAAAAAAAACAAGACACTTTTCAAGAGGAATAGTCCAGGACAGTATTTATTTTCAGTATTCCAGCTCCATTCCAGCTCCTTCTATCAAGTGAATATATATTTTTTACTGTGAGTTAATTTGCTTGACAGTGTGTGTGTGTGTGTGTGTGTGTGTGTGTGTGTGTGTGTGTGTGTGCTTTTTATAAGCTACCTGGCAAAAGCTTAGAAAAATAGATTTTAGATGTACTCAAGTACAGTTGGCAAGTTTCTGTCTTCACATATACTTGCAATGCATCAGAACAGAATCAGCAGGCCATATTGCCACAGCTTTGAATTGGTGGGTTGACAGCTGCTTCTTTGGCAGACGTTGTGAAGCCCAGTGAGTTGACAGGAAGGACGCTAATGTTTCAGCAGGGCTCTGACTAAGCTAGCTGCGTCGCAGCATCTGAATGTGTTGTTCTACAGTGATCGTAATTTGAAACAGAAGTAGTTCTTGGCAGAGATCACGGTCTGTGCTCTTCAAAGCAGGGAGGCTGGCAGATTGTGCTGGAGTGCCTTGCGCGAATCGCAAGCGCCCAATACTTAACCGCTTCTTCAGAGGGATTGCTTTAAAACTCGTTTTTAAAAAATAACAAGATTTTTAAATTTCATGAATAGTATTGTGGTGAATGCAGAGCACCAAGGGAGCAGACCAGACATGGAGTGAAGTTTGGTGGACCTCAGTGGAGTTGTTATTAAGGGTTTGAACTGCATTTTTTCGTTTATTTTTAGAGATACAGCGCTGAAACAGACCCACCAAGACTGCACTGACCAGCGATCCCCGCACATTAACACTACCTTACACACACTCGGGACAATTTACACTTAAATTAACCTAGAACCCTGTACGTCTTTGGAGTGCGGGAGGAAACCAAAGATCTCGGAGAAAACCCACGCGGTCACGGGGAGACCGTACAAACTCCATACAGACAGCACCCGTAGTTGGGATCGAACCCGGGTCTCCGGCGCTGCAAGCCCTGTAAGGCAACAACTCTACCGCTGCGCCACCGTGCCACCCTCTTGTCACATGCAGTGGAGGATGGGTGGATGGCTGGAATCCTTTGCTTCCTCATTAAGCACCTTTCATATCCAAAGTCTATGCAAGCTCCTTTTATAATTCTGCTGCTCTTACTTCTCCGGCTCTCGATACAACAGCCACATAAGGAGAGGAACAACTATCTATCCTGTAGGTATGATGAACAGAGTGTGCAAATAAAGGCGAGTTGACTCCAGATCTCATTTGGCTTTTCATTTGCTATCTGCTTCAGTCACATTACAAGAACCGTCCAGACACCATTCATCTTGTCAACTTGACATTAATTTTAAAATACCTTTTTAATAAAGCAAGCTACATAAATGACAATTACATAGGATCCTTGTGCTTGTATTGCTCTCCCATTATTTAAGTACTACAATGGTGCTGAAAACTACTTTTGCACAAAGATGCTGCAGCTGGGTGCCATGGCACCACCTATTTTAATTGTTTAACCTCATTGTGAAAGAAGGCTAGGTCACTTCAGGTTAATGTGCCTCTGGTTCTTGGGTTCTAGCCTCAGAGAGTCGTACAGCCTGCAACCAGGTCCTTCAGTCCAACTTGTCCGTGCTGACCAAGATGCCCCATCTAAACTAGTCACATTTGCCTGTGTTTTGCTCATATTCCTCCAAACCTTTCATATCCAAGTGCCTGCCCAAGTATATTTTAAAAGCTGTTATATCACTTGCCTCCTCTGACAGCTCGTGCCATACACCTGCCACCCTCTGCATAAAATATGTTCTCCGGTAGACACAAAATGCTGGAGTAACTCAGCGGGTCAGGCAGCATCTCAGGAGAGAAGGAAAGGGTGACGTTTCGGGTCGAGACCCTTCCTCTCGACCTGAAACGTCACCCTTTCCTTCTCTCCTGAGATGCTGCCTGACCCGCTGAGTTACTCCAGCATTTGTTGTCTACCTTCGATTAAAACAGCATCTGCAGTTTTTTTTTCCTAAAATATGTTCTCCCTCTGGTTCCTATTAAATCTTTCCCCTCCTTAAACCTGTGTCCCCTGGTTCTTGATTTCCCCTACCCTTGATAAAAAAGACTGTGCATTCATCCTATCTGTTGCCTTCATGATCTTATGTCTATGTGATTATCCCTCAGCCTCCTGCACTCTGAGGAATGAAGTCCTACCATGCCCAACCTCTCCGCATAGCTCAGGCACTTGAAACCTGGCAACAGTCCCAATCTTCTCTGCACCTTTTCCAGCTTAACGACTTGCTTCCAAAGGCAGGGTGACCAAAACTGAACACAGTTCTCCAAATGTGGCCTCGCCTACGTCTTCTACAACCATAACATATCTGTGCAAAAAGAGTATGACCAGTATTGTTAGGCATTGTCACCAATTGAATGTCTTTAACTCCTGTGAACATCTAACTTTGCTGCAGTAATAGTGCATGAAACAATCTGAAAAATTGTCTGAATAAAACAAAAATGACTGAAATGCTCAGTAGGTCAGACAAAAGGGAAAGTTAGCTAATGTTTCAGGTCAGTGAACCAGCTAAGACTTTCAGTGCAGAACCACGTTCTTTGACGGTGTATTTTGTTAAATGTTACTGCATTGAATCTATTTTTAGTGAGATCTCTCCACATTTAATTATAATACGCTACAAAGCTAAAAATTTCGAATGGACATAGAAAACAATGCACTGGACTTTCCGCCACTGTGTAGTGCTGCCAGGCCGAAGATCGTCAAAGGTTTTTAGTTACGTTTGTAATATTACTCATAGTCAAGGAGTCATACAGGATGGAAATGGGCCCTTCGGTCCAACTTGCCAACACCGACCAACATGTCCCAGCTACACTTGTCCCACCTGCCTGCATTTGGCCCATATCCTCCAAACCTGACCTGTCCATGTACCTGTCTGCTTCTTAAATCGTACTAGCCACGATGAAAATGTTACTTTTCCACTGCTACTTTAATAGAATTGTTGCATCAGTCAGAACAAAAAAATGGCTTGATTAAAATAAAGTACAAAATGTCGTATGGAAGCATATTTGATTTTTAGCGTTGCAGATAGGGAGCTTCCATTCACTCGAAGTTGAAGTCATGTAGTCCGGTTTCCTTTCCTATATGATTCTCACGTGACATTATTTGCCTGAGTCCATGGATGAAATGTAGGTACCGTCCATCTCAGTCAGACGTGAACTGCTTTTACTTCTGTGGTCTCCTCCCTCTCCAACTCCATTCAACTCCCTCCTCCCCCCTCCAAACCCATTTTCTTATGTAGCTGACGTCTACTTACACTCATAGGACCATTTAAAACAATCTAAATCTAATAAACTTAAAAACATCTAAAATCTGGTCCAAGTAAAGATGTACATAAATAAAGATTGGTTATGTAACTGTTGCCAGCATTGAGTCATATTTATTAGGGTTCTGAAGTGCAGTAAATAGCTGTGCAAGTAAACATTATTATCGATACAGTCTTCAGAATCATTTTGCTGGGCTCTTAAAATCTTCACAAATACAACACATCAGATTTCCAACTTCCGATAAAAGCCAGTAATGCTGTTCCTCCTATTTTGTTATCTTTGGAGCAAATCCTTTCACTCTTTCTCCATTGCAACATTGTAATGGAAAGTATCCCTAGTGGCACATGATTCCAGGTGAGGTGTATTATCCAGATTTACTTTTGAAGTCAAGCAGTTTTTCTTAAATGTCCCACCAGGGGTTGCGTTTATTTTGAAGCCCTGGCCGACAAAGAGTGATTGTTCATACCGAAGCAAAAGCTGTTACCAGGTAGACTTTTGCACAAAGGTTTATTGTTACCTTCTCCCAGCTAGCAATGATCTATTCCACATTTTCCTTGATCTCCATTCCCTTTGTCCTCTTTTCACACCTTACACTTCCTTATCTATGCACCTCCCTCTCCTCTGACATCAGTCTGAAGAAGGGTCTCGACCCACAATGTTGCCCATTCCTTCTCTCCAGAGATGCTGCCCGTCCCAGGTAGCTCCAGCATTTTGTGTTTATATTCTTTTTTTATGACTTTTGACTGTCAGGATTCTTTATGTTACTCCAGTCGCACGCATTAAAACAATAATATCTCTATCTCAGAATGGTGGCTTTTCCTTGGAAGATATTCGATCATTTTCCTCTGCAGATGTGAATAAACAGCAGTAGAGTGTTGCTGGAAGATGCCAGAGGAGAAAAGGTGGTGCATCTGCAATGTTCGAATACCTTTACCCATTACTAAGCACAAAGATCTAGCAACCAATTCAAGCTCGAAGCTCATAGATCAGGACAGCAAAGGAACAAGCCCCACAGTCCACAATGTTTGTGCTGAACATCATGCCGAGTTCATCTGATCTCATCTGCCTGTGTACATGATCCATATCCCTCTATTCCCTGCACTTCCATGCGCCTATTTAAAAGACACTTAAACGCCACTATCGTATCTGCCAGCTACCGCCACCCCTGACAATGTGTTCCAGGCTCCATGAAATTTTCCCCCTCTCATCCACAGCTATGCCCTCTAGTGTTGGACATTTCCCACCCTGGGAAAAAGGTTCTGACTGCCTGACTTTTTAATTGACTGAGGGACTGAGTACCTTGAGTAGGCAGCTCATGACTTGTGACTTAACACAGCTGGGCTCTCAAGCAATTCAGGAGAAGCTGAGGTGAGTGGGAGGGAGGCGTTTCAGACCCTTGGGCCAATTTAAATGCTTTCATGATAATATCGGACGGAGATGAGGAATTTCTTTAGTCAGAAGGTGGCGAATGTATGGAATTCATTGCCACAGACAGGTGTGGGGGCCATGTCCGTGGATATTTTTAAGGCAGCGATTGATAGATTCTTGATTAGTACTGGTGGCATGGGCCATGGGGAGAAGGCAGGTGATTGGGATTGAGAGGGAAAGATAGATAGATCAGCCATGATTGAATGGCGGAGTAGACTTGATGGGTCGAATGGCCTGATTCTTCTCCTATAACTTATGAACATGAAACTTATAGGTGCTGCCTAACTCCACACGTTGGCCTTTGGTGCCAAGAGGAACACAGCCGCCTGACTTAGTTTCATAAGTTTCTCATACTCAGAAACTTTCCTGGGCTGGATTGAAACAGCCACCAATGTTCCCCCCAAAGATCTTAAATAAGTGCCTGATATAGAACATAATGTGGTAAGAGGCGGTGACTGGGCTGAAGGGACAATTCCAACACGCCTTCACTGAATGGTCTGGTACGTCTGGTGGGACATTGCAATCAAAACCAGAGACAGTTCGGAGCAGATGAAATCAAAGCTTTCCTTGTCGGGCTGGGATTAAACACCCATTCTCTTGATGGCCGCACATTCAAAGTTTGAAGAAAACTCTGGTACGTTAGTCTTGCTATGGCAGCAGGTCAGGATGTGCTAATGGGCAGGTCCTGCATCCCTGCTCTTCACAACATTCTCATTCCTTTGTGTTCTCATTCTCTAACTGCCAAAAAGATTGAGTGCTGGAGTAGCTCAGTGGGCCAGGGAGCATCTCAGGAAAACATGGAAAGGCGACGTTTCGGGTCGGGACCTTTCTTCAGACATCAGATGGGTCCTGACCTGCAACGTCATCTATCCATGTTCTCCTGAGATGCTGCTTGACCTGCTGGACTCAATCTTCTTTAATAACCAACATCTGCTGTTCCTTGCTTCTTCGCTCTCCAACTCATTTCACAGATTTTATGCACAAAGGACGATGTTCTCGCTCTTTAACACCTCCTTTAATCCACTGAGCAGATAAATCATTTCAATCTTATTGCCTGGACAACCCGACCCCACGCTGTCTGAAATATTCACTGTGTGCTCACCACATCTTCCCCGTGCTCTCCAGAACTTGATACTGACTTGTGCAGGGAGGAACTGCAGATCAAAGTTATCACAAAATGCTGGAGTAACTCAGCAGGTCAGGTAACATCTCTGGAGAAAAGGAATAGGTGACGTTTTGGGTCAATCCCTTCTTCAGACTGACTTGTTTTCTTCAACGAGTCTTTGTCCTAAAATGTTAAATCTGTTTCGCTTTCCACAGATGCTGCCCGAGGTGCTGACTGTTTGCGACATTTTCTGTTGAAATTTCAGACTTCCAATGTTTGCAGTTTTTAATCTTCATTTTTCACAGATGATATTTTCATAGCTCAAGTAACAAAGGAACCATAATATTTCATGAAGGGGTTGAGCACCTCAGTCCATATGTAACCAATAATAATCAAACCAGATTTTATCCAGCTATTTCTTTAAAAGAGTTAATTGCTTTTGACAGAAATTCATATTATCAACCCTGCATGGATAAAACCCACACCTCGAGACTAACTTGAGCTTTGAAAATTTAAACCGCTTTTCTATAGTTCTGTATTCATAGTTCTAATTAGATAAATTGGTAATATTCATATAATCTTAGTCTTGCAGCTTTTTTAAGAGATCTATTTGGTACTCTTTCAATCTTATTTTCTCTCAGTCCTGTGAATTATTTTTTGATAATTTAACCTTAAAGTCCCAGAAAAAAAATAGTGTTACTTCACTCTATTCAACACTATTCTAGAGATGTTCTTTGAAGTGGGGTTCTCAAAAATACTTCCAGTATTCCAGATCTGCGGAAAGTTAAAATCACTTGTTTTGACTTGCAACCAAATGCCCTTGAGATACATCCCAATACTTGATTACCTTGTTCGTAACAGCTTTCCACTGACTGGAAACATCCAGTGAATCATCAATAATCACACCCAAGTGCTTTTCTTTTCCACCTTTGTTAATGGACATCCTTTCATTTGGCTTATTTGGCATGTGTTTCCTGTTGCAGTATGCATTGCCTTACATTTATATATCTGCATTAAATTCCTTAGCCTATTTGCATAATTGTTTAGATCCCTATAAATGCTTTTGAAATTGTTTATATTCATTGCCCGACCAAATTAGCTGCTTGCGCCTGGCCAACTTTATAATTTTATTAAAAGCACATCACTTCACATTATTTATGAATATGGAGAACAGTAGACCTAAATGACTGCTAGCAAACTTCAATCATCAATAACCTCCACCTAGACCTTTTTTCCATTTATCATCATATCCTGTTTTCTCTTGCCAAGCCAATTTTTAATCCAGCTAGCTATTTCGTCATTAATTCTGTGACATGACTCCTGAAAATGCTCACCTACTGAAAGCCACACTGGATTTCTCCAATGAAAGCAAGTGTGTACAGATTTTGCGGTTTCTCTAGTAGTGATCTACTGCTTTTTAAAAAATTATTTTCCCAAAGAAAATGAATTGCCTAATGTATTTAGAAAACTGGAGGAGGGAAATTAAGGGTATTGCCTAATATAATTTAGTCTGCCAATGTTTATTTGATTACCTAGAGTCTTTTCTTTATGATCGCGGCTATCAAAATACTCAAAACTATCAGAAGATATTACTTAGATGCAGGACAGGAATGTATGGAATATTTATTTGGAGAATACTGAGTATACTGTGACTTAGTACGTGGCCAGATGCTTGGGAGAGTGGCTGGTGTAAGGGAATGGTCGATGGCAGTATGCAACAGGAATTTAACAAATGGTGTAGGTCGGTAGAGTGCAGCCCCACTAAGTGACATCAAACGGAAGGGTTATAAACACAGGTGGTAACCTGGAATTTTTCATTTAAACACAAATGAATAAAAGGAGTGGAGATCAAAGTTGTTTCTATGGAACGGTGACATTGAAAACCCTAACTTTCTCCTCCAACTTCAAAACGCACACATTACAGTCATACAATTTGTGAATATAGAGCATGCTAATATTTAATAAATTGCTGTACCTTTTTCCTGTGGAACTTGGAATGATTCCAGTCCCCAGATTTGCAGCCAGGCACTTACGTGGCTGCTCCTTTGGAACCCTGTGGCACCCAGAGAAACCACACTGGGGTACGCAGTTCAAAGCACTGCCCTATCACCAATTCGTGCCTGAGGAGTCAGAGAGGTACCGACCTCTCGGCTGTCAAAGAAGTTGCCTGTGACTGCAGAATGTGTCTGGTGGAGTGAGTCCCTGGAAGAGATGACAAGATGGATAAACGGCACACTTCACTCTGGAATAATTCAAGATTATATGCCGCACCACCTTGACGGGGCTTTGCAGCTTTGTACAAGACCAATAAACCAATTCCTCTCTTAAATACATGCTTTGAGAGATCACTTTTTATTCTTCCATGAGAATTGCTAGCAAGCACATAATATTTCACCCATCACTTATTGGCCTTGCGGAAGAAATATCTGCTATTTCCGATGTTTCGTTTTACTTATTGAACGAGACCAAAATTGATGGATTCCTTAAGTATTGTCAAGAGTTAGAAGCTAATTTGTCAGCAATGACTATTTCAACAAAATAAAAACCATTGATTTTATTTTTCTGTTTTCTACTCAATTCCACTGCTTTGGTTAAAGCAGTAGCTACAGCGTGGTGGGATTTGATTTTTAGTTTTTTCCTGTCAGTTCCTGAACTATAATGCTTCAAAATGTTAAAACAATTAATGTTTTAAATTAAAATTATGAGAAGCTCTCGACTGATGCTTTAATTTTCCTTCAAATTCCAGGAGCTTTATTTATTTTGTTTTTGAAGTGATTTCTCATGATGTCCACCCAATAACTCCCGACATGAAATTGCACAGTAATGAATGACCTAAGATATTCGGTACTTAAAATGTATGTGTTTCTTAATTCATTTAAATCTTGTTTTAACTTGTTAGTTTACTCAGAAACCGGAGGTTACATCTGCAAGGATTTAGTACCCACATGTAAGATGTTTGTTTGCTTTTCGACCGGCTTACAAATCAGTTCCTCTTTCATAATATCATTAACTTCAAAAATAATGTAAAGCAGAGAAGATCTGTTTTGTGCATTTTTGTATCAGCATCCAGGATGCAAGTTGTGGGTGTGATTCAATTTTCATAATCCACGACTGATTAAGCACGAGGCAGAGGCACAGAAAATATTGAGAAGATGCGTCTAAACAGTAAATCAGCTCGATCTAATTGAATGGCCCAAAACATGACCCAAGATTTACCCCATGCTGCAGCTTTTAAAATGTGACCCCTTTAAGTTGTGAACTATTCTGTTTGAGACCATTTCTTCCCTTGACATTTTTACTGCTTTTTGAACATTTTCCAGAGCCCACTCTCTATCATCACATCTTTAGAAGGGAAGGGGTGTGATCTCAGCTGAAGTTTTTAAACATCTCACAGCTGAATAGCTTATGTCTCTATGATATTTGTGTTTTTGAGCCTGGGTTCACCATTACTGCTGAATAAAGCCAGATATTTAAAAGTTGTGTTTGTCCATTGTGGGTGCTAAATGGGAAATAAAATTGCATACCATTGCTAATAGTAATCCCAATGATTCAGTGCTTCATGGTGATGAGATAGCAGGAAAGAAGCATAATTGCATAGTGCAAGTCTGTGTGCACTGTTTGGAATGCATTTGGAGAGTTCAAACGAAAACATTGAAAGGTCTTTATTGTCATTCTTTTTTTGTAACAAACAAGGATGTTTGGAAGCCATTGCCAACAGATAAATAGCATTTGCTGATTTCAATTCTGCCTCATGATGTCAAACACAATAGGGTTACACAAAAAAAAACTTTTATACAATTGAACAGATATTGGCTATTGGCATTTTTGTGAGGAAGCAGTCATTAATCACAATTATATGAAAATCTATCATTCTAAGCGATGTGGTCATCCTCTAAGCTCGTTGGCAGCGGATTGGAGAAAATGGTTGATAGCACATTATTAAACAGTCAAGCTGTACATCCTGTTGTCAGTACTTTTAGTACCTGACTACTGAAAGTGCCGATGCAAGGTATTAGTCTGAGAAATGAAAGGGGAAAATGCTGGAAATACTCAGCAGATAGGCAAACAAAATTAATGTATCATGTCACTGTATTCTCCCGCTCTGAAGAAATATTTAGAGATTAAGCTGGTGTTAAGCGAATACAGAGGCAAGAAACATGTTTGTTGGGGAACCAGGTTCAAGGTGAAGGGAGGAGGGGCAACTTTTTACACAAAGGGTGGCAGGTATATGGAACAAGCTGCCGGAGGACGTAGTTGAGGCAGGTTCTATCACAATGTTTAAGAAATATTTGGACAGGTACGTGGATAGGATAGGTTTAGAGGGATGTAGGCCAAACGCAGGCAGATGGGACAAGTGCGGATGGGGCACATTGGCCGATGTGAGCAAGTTGTGCCAACGGGCCTGTTTCCACGCTGCATGACTCTAAGAGTCTAGGTGGGTGAGATCTGTGAAGGGGCATGAGGTTGATCTCTGCTCCACTGCATCCGGCACGACCCTCCACTCTTCCACTTGCCACTGATTGCACTCTGTCCTCCTACTCACTGAACCATAGTAGGCTTGCCCGCCCCATCACCCGCCCTCATTCACCAGCACCAATCTGCACATTCAGTAGATCAGCCTCTCCCAGTTCTAATGCCATGATTTCCATTCACCGTGATATGACCAGAAAGCACATCTTCCGCTACACTGGCTTTTCACATAGGAAAGACATCTGTTGCTCCATGGCAGCCTGGTACTCCTTCTCACTCTCATTGCCCCGGTCAAGGTGCTTCTCAACACAACAATTGCTCCCTTGACTTCACCCTCTCAACTGTGCCGGGTTCCAGCTCAGTCCAGGTGCAAAGTAATTTCACTAGTTCACTACATGTTGATGTCTTTATGCCCAGATTTTCGGTAATGCTATTATTGGGCATCATTTGGGGCACATTATCTGCAATATACTTGGCACATTGACCCATGAGGTTCTGTGGAGCTGTTTTCTGGTTTAAGGGATAGACTTTCTTGTCAATGTGAGTAGTGTTAGTTTTGCAAGCTGCAGAATATCATTGGCATTTTATTTGCTATTGCGAACAGTATTACAATAAGGTGCCAACTCCTCTCATCTCATGTTTCCATGTTCTGCTCTTTAATTAGAGGTAGCCATAAGGTCATAAGCAATAGGAGCAGAATTAGGCCATTCAGCCCATCAAGTCTACTCTTCCATTCAATCATGGCTGATCTAACTCTCCCTCTGTACCCCATTCTCCTGCCTTGACACCCGTACTAATCAAGAATCTATCTGTCTCTGCCTTAAAAATATCCACTGATGGCCTCTATTGCCTTCTGTGGCAAAGAATTCCACAGATTCACCACCCTCCAACTAAACAAATTCCTCCTCATCTCCTTCCTAAAGGAATGTCCTTTAATTCTGAGGCTATGACCTCTAGTCCTTAAACTCTCCCACTAGTGAAAGCATCCTCTTCACACCCACTCTATCCAAGTCTTGGACAGTAGTAAAAGATAGCTAATAAAAGCCCTCTCACCAACTGCTGAATTCATTTCATCGACCCACTCTTGAATTGCAAGCAATTCTCTCACAAAATAGTAATTTGGCCCTTTCCTCCCACCCCCTTCTACTTGCACCTTTGATACTGTATCTGCTCCATTCGGGAGAAAAAGTGCACAAATTAGCCAGCCTTATATTTTCTTAATCCAAGCTCACCGTTCTTCGTGCCACACTCCTGTACTACTTCTGGCACCTTCTGCTTGGTATTGCAGTGCCGTCTTTTTACTGGCTCCACTCAATATGCACTCAAGATGGATGAATATTGCCATCGCTCTAATTGCAACTTGGAATTCTTAAAACACACCACTGGTAGATAATTGTTAGCTTTAAATCTGGCCATAATGCATTAGGAGGCAACATGTTAAATTCCTGAGCAAGACACAAATTACTGGGGGAACTCAACTGGACAGGCAGCAGCTGAGAAGGGAAATGGACTGAACGCATTTTGGGTCAGGACTCTTCCTCAGCTTTTGCTGAGAAAGACTTTGTCTTTTGTTCAAGATTCTGGCATCTGCAGCCTCCCTGACTCCATTTTAAATTCTGTCATCTGGAACAGCAAAATAGAAATATATTTTCTAAATATCAGTTGGGTATGAGACTTCCCTGGCACTCTTATTTGTAAATCGATCAGTGTCTAAGTTGGGTGGGAAATCTGCCTGACCAGAAAATTCCAATTTTTGATGCCAGTTTTGGTCAACGTAAAATTGGCATCAAAAATAGGAATTTTCTGGTCAGGCAGATTTCCCACCCAACTTAGACACTGATCGATTTACAAATAATAGTGCCAGGGAAGTCTCATACCCAACTGATATTTATATATTTCTATTTTGCTATTGGGCAGGTTTGAGGTGTGGAGTTCGCCTCACACGTGATTTCGGAAAGGATGGGGGGAGGGGCGTAAATGTCTGCATGCACGTTAGCGAGGAGGACGCTAGGACATAAAGTTGTCCAGAGTCAAATGCCCGGCCAGTCTCCTCGCTGCGAAGTCCTGTGACAATGAGCACTTAGGGATCCACCAGCTGCTGCAACTATCAGCCGGACTCGCTGTGAGGCGGCAGAACGCAAAGGGTAAAATACAAATCAACTGGAAAGTGGTTGGAAATTCCAAAATTGAGTTGAAAAAAAAATGTCACTCAAGCTCCACAGCAAAATAATCTGTTTAAGATAAGAAAACATTTAATCTTATCAGATTTGAGTTAGATATTGTCATATCAATGCTGCCTTTTGGTACAACGGTACAAACAGTAAGTACCACGGTATCTCCCCATTCACAGTCCAGAGGTAGTGGCGTTCCCAGCAAGTGTGGCGTTGCCTGCCATTGACTGGACCTTTTGGTCACTTCTGCCACAATATCTAATTTGAAAAGAAAGAAAAGCATTAACTTGAGACAACCTGCATTAATGTTTAGGAAGGAACTGTAGATGCTGGTTTACACCGAAGATGGACACAAAATGCTGGAGTAACTCAGCGGGACAGGCAGCACCTCTGGATCCCATTCCTTCTCCCCAGAGTTACTCCAGCATCTTGTATCTATCTTCAGCATTGTTGGTTCTCAATTCAGGACTGAACCAAAATCCCCCATTGTTTATAGCGAGCAGAAATTTCGGTCAGCAGAGTTTCATTGATTTGCCTGTATTGAGTGCAATCAGGCAGGGATCAGCTTTGCCCGGGTGGAGACCACAGGTTGTGCTCGTCTCTGTCGTTGTACGGCATGGTGCAGTATAACTGGAGCATGAAACGCGAGGAGCAAGAGGGTTTTTTTTCTGTTGATGCTGTCGTGCACCGCAGCCGCTAGCGCTGCTATGTGGATCCATCGGTGCCATTGAACGCGACCACCGGAGGCGCTGCTGCAGCCTGGCAGCAGAGCAGTGCAGAGCAGAGCAGTGCAGTGCAGAACAGTGCAGAGCAGTGCAGTGCAGAGCAGAGCAGTGCAGAGAGTGCACTGCAGAGCAGTGCAGTGCAGTACAGAGCAGAGCAGTGCAGAGCAGTGCAGTGCAGTGCAGTGCAGTGCAGTGCAGAGAGTGCAGTGCAGAGCAGTGCAGTGCAGTGCAGAGCAGTGCAGTGCAGAGCAGAGCAGTGCAGTGCAGTACAGAACAGAGCAGAGCAGTGCAGAGCAGTGCAGAGCAGTGCAGAGCAGTGCAGAGCAGTGCAGTGCAGAGAGTGCAGTGCAGAGCAGAGCAGTACAGAGCAGAGCTTCCTTCCTCGTTGTATTCCTGAATCAGTTTAACTTTGCAATTGAGAGAAGAATAATCCAGGCACTGAATTTGAAACCTCGCGTTGCGGTGGGCAGCCAGTTATGCTTCATTCTGTGAAGTCCGTAAAAAGAGAAGTTGTGGTTTGGGTTTGTTGCATGGTTGTTTCACACCTGCAGTTCCTGAGCCTGTCGCTGACCACGCCGGGACTTGTTGCAGTGTCTCCCAGCCAGGGACCGTGGCTGCAACCAGTCTGCTCCCCTTGCCACAGAAGTGTGGAAATAAAACCGATGGCAGGCAGACAGACCGTGGCTCCCCTAGTGTGCACTCACTTGTGAGTCCAGTTGTGCATTTCACAAAATGCTGGAGTAACCCAGCAGGTCAGGCAGCATCTCAGGAGACAAGGAATGGGTGACCCATCTAGGGTCTCGACCCGAAACATCACCATTCCTTATCTCCTGAGATGCTGCCTGACCTGCTGAGTTACTCCAGCATTTTGTGAAATAAATACCTTCGATTTGTACCAGCATCTGCAGTTATTTTCTTACACTGTCCAGTTGTGAGTCAGCAAAGGTGATGCAAGGAATTTATAGACCGGGGTCGGCTGCAAGAGATATATATATATATATACATATAAATCTGCTTCGCTTTGGGAGAGGATGCGGGCGAGGGAATTATCCTCATAATTATCCTCGCAGTTTGAAGCCCCTCGATCCAGGCACGAAAGCTGGCCCAGCAAAAATAATTATCACTCAGAAAAACTCGATGATTTTTTTTTCATTGCTTTCTTATTAAAAACTTCCCCCCCCCCCAAAAAAAGACAGTAAGTAAGTCATCGCAGTTCCAGTAGCAAGCTTTTCTTTCATATAACAACAGCAGGACAAGGTTGCAATGTTGGCCAATGATATGCAGACTGAATTCCTGTGCTCGCCAGTTTTGTAAGGCTCGCTGAGGTTGTTTTTTGAGATCGTGGCTGGTTCACAGTGCAATTTGAACTTTAGTGACATTTCACCTTTTGAATTTCGCAATGAAGAGGGCAGGTTTGATCGCTGATAGGAGATTCCCAATCATGTCGTTATACTCAGTCTCGGAGAAGTGCTAGTGTAACACCTCATTATATCACCATAGAACTTGGTCTTCAGGGAGTGCAGCATTTCAGTTGCACACGATGGGAGTTAAAGAATCCTGCCCACTTGCCTTATGATCACAATCTCTTGCCTAGAATCCCAGTACCACTTTCTTCGGTGCATCAGTTCGACAAGGAAGCAGTAAATCAGATTTAATATTGGAGTGCGTTGGGCACGTTGGAAGAAATGTTCATGGCAATGACTATTAAATTAAGGAATGTGTTACCAGAAACAAGCCATTGAAGTTTGACTGGTAGCATGCTGGGTTAACATTTGAAGAAAATACTTAAAAGGGGAAAAAATGGGAAGTAAGAGTGGACTTGTTGGCTGTAAAATGGCGTTAACACTGACACAGTGAATTGAATAACACAGAATTAGATTTCTGATTTTCATGATTCATTGCGCTAGTTAGTCTCACTAAAACAGTGAGGACAAGTATACAAATCCCGTTTAATATCAAACATCAAACATTTTTCCAAATTTAACACTGCCGATTATAAGAAATGCTTGGAAAATGCATTTATATGGCAATTTATTCTCAAAGCTTTTCACCACATTTGATTTATTTCAGCGCAAAGCTGGTAGCCAGTCATGGGATACAAATTATGACACCATTCTGTGCACATGTACATCTGCATCCATTTTGAAGCCTATTCAATTCTAAGGGTAATTTCATGTAGCTTCTAGAGCAGGTTGGATTATCCCTTTCAGAGGTAGGTTCTCACTGGATTCAGAGAAAAGGGAAAGTTTATGTGCAGGAAGGAACTGCAGACGCTGGTTTAAACCGAAGACAGACACAAAAAGCTGGAGTAACTCAGTGGGTCACACAGCTTCTCTGGAGAAAAGGAATTGGATCTGAAGCGTTTATGTTTTGTCTCTGCGTTCAGAACGAAAATAACAAACACCTAGAAGAAAGCAACGATGGAAGAACAAATGAATTTTAGAATTAAACTAGACCAAGTGGACCCGTTGGGCCCAAACCTCTCCTGCATTGATGCAGCACCCTCTCCTCTCCCCACTCTCCTCTCCCCCCCCCCCCTCCCTCCCCCTCCCTCCCTAGGAGATAGATTTAAACTTTAAAATGTGAATTTGGCTGTAGTTCAGGAACAAACAAACAAACAGAGAGTTTTAGTATAAAGATGAGCCGCAGCTTTGCAGAACAGTGGGAAAAACCTTGTTTGGCAACAGAAGAGCTGCAATATTTTCATCATCATCTTGGCTTTTAATATATGGGGAAAGGAACTTAATTAAAAAACGCACAATGCCATGGTTGTCTTATTATTTTTTAAAATCCTACTGCCTGTGATGCTGCATTCATCTATGTGGTGTATGATACAACTTTATAAATGCAAACTTATCATTGCAAAAGATGCCAGAAAGGGATTCCATTGTAATGTAAAGGTGTCTGGGCATTAATATAGATGCATCCTGTTGAAAAAGAGTGCTTTAATGAATTAGAGTGGTAATGGAGTGGATTGCATTATCACAATAAATTATCACCATAAATTAACCACATCGCTGCAATTTTAGCCGAATGTCTGAAAAAAATCTACGATTCTAAAAGACGCTAAAGATAACTTATTTTAATAGCTTACTTTAGTCACTAGTTAAAGAAAGTAAATTGACTGCAATAATTATTTGCGCAAGTATTTTAGGAGGCTATGTAACTTTGCTTTAGCAGAAATTTAACACTATTAATCTATCATTAATCTAGTATTCTTGATCATCCAGTTTAAAAAAAAAAAATTCTATTGAATACTCGTATTCTTTTTAGCGTCAACCATCTTGCTGCACCGCAGTACCAAAGGAACAAATGCGGTCAGATCATCGAGTCAGTACCGACTATATTGTCAGGATAGATACCACAATCTATCACCATAAAAAAACATTGACAATATTTAGCCCTTGAGAAAACACCAGTGTTTTATTTCACATTTTCTCAAAGACTAGCATGTGATTCAGTGGTACCTACTGACACTGTTCAAACTCCAGCTCTGCATGGCACTGACAGTACAATGGGGAATAAAATATTAGATCTGTCAGATAGCCGTGCACTACAACACTCTGTGGTTTAACAATACAGCCACTTGACCTATACACAGAAGTTTTAATGGTTCATTTCTAATGGATTAGTCTTTTTAGTATTTGGCTCTGTTTCAAAAGTCAGGCGATCAGTCTAAATATCTCGCCAGAATAAGCGGTTGATTGAACATCTACATGCGGGGACAGTCTAAGGTGAGAGTGGAGCGATTCTTTACATCCCACCCACAGGGTGTGATGTTACAGATCACAAGTTTTCATTGGAACTCAGCAACATAATTTTCTAATAAAAACCAGTGCATTGCCAACAGAGGGTCTTTATGATCATCCCTGACTACAGGAGAACAGACTCCAATACTGCACTCAATATTGTAATGAAACCACCAGCACATACATACACCCTTGAGGCTTAATTCGAGGGTGAATCTACATTTTATGAATTTACATATGCCATCTTTTTGCATTCCCTGGACAAATAACACAAAATGAAATTGGAAATGTATGAACGAGTCAAAAAACAAATTACACATATTTAAATTGATTTCTATTTTTCCCCATGTTGATAACTATTCAAGCTTCTTTCCACCCACTACACACTTTTCTCCCCCACCATCCCATATAAACAAGCTATTAGCCCGCATAAATGAGGGATCAAAGTGAATTATTTGATCAGGGTACCACAGAGAAAAATAAATATAGATGGGGTATTTTATAACTTTATCTGGTATGGATATTAAGCAGCATGTGAACGATACAACTCCCAACATTCATTAGCTTGTAGCCATACTCTGATGATTATTTTTATAGATGTTGCTATATTAGAGCTTCATTAGAAATTTGAATTCAGTAATTGCATTAATTAGTTAATATAGATGCTCAATGTGTTTAATATATATGAACTTTGTCAAAAATAAATTGATAATCACAGTACAGAAACACGTGAACTGCTGAGTATCTTTTGCGTGGGGTTGCTGTGACTTCTTTATCACTGGTAGTGTTTGGCGCTTTAACAAAGTAAATGAAGATAGATACAAAATGCTGGAGTAACTTAGCAGGTCAGGCAGCATCTCTGGAGAAAAGGAATAGGTGACGTTTCGGGTCGAGAGCCTTCTTCAGTCTCTACCCGAAACGTCACCTATTCCTTTTCTCCAGAGATGCTGCCTGACCCGCTGAGTTCCTCCAGCATTTTGTGTCTATCTTCATTGGAAACCAGGTTCTGCAGTTCCTTCATACACACTACTCCTTAGCGAAGTAAGTGTTCATTTCAAATAGGCTATTGACAACATGAAACCATTATTTACTATCTAATATAATTAAATACATGTGCATTTAGGGTTAATATAGTTAGATTTGCACAGCATATCTTTAGTCAAAGTTTCCAAATATGACTAATGTACCACAAGCCCATTTACCAACTCCCCAACCATCTACCAGCAATCAGAAGCCTGTGGTTCATAATCCAGAAAGGATTTAGCATTGCAAAGTAACCATTGAGCACATATGAAAATGATGCATTTCTGTCCATTAACTCGAAAACAACGACAGGTTGCCAAATTTGTCAGAATTTTGTTTTAAAATCGCTGATCATTGCATGCATGTACATTTCTAGTCCGTCAGTACTGATGTAGGTGGGAAGGCACAACAGAGTGAAACTCTCTCACACCATGGGTGCACATAAGACAGAACTAGCGACGTCAGTCGCTGCACAATGCTGACTGTATATCATCACTGTCCAATATTACCTCAAGGATGCAGTCAAGAGTCAAGAGAGTTAAGAGTGTTTTATTGTCATATGTCCCAAGTAGAACAATGACATTCTTATTTGCAGCAGCACAACAGAATATGTAAATATAATACACTGAACAATATAATAAACGAGAGAGAAAAAAGTGTTCAATGTGTGTATATACACATACTCATAAATACACAATAGATTATATGTGTGTGTATATATATATATATATATATATATATATATATTTATAGTGTAAGAAAATAACTGCAGATGCTGGTACAAATCGAAGGTATTTATTTCACAAAATGCTGGAGTAACTCAGCAGGTCAGGCAGAATCTCAGGAGAGAAGGAATGGGTGACGTTTCGGGTCGAGGCCCTTCTTCAGACTGATGTCAGGGGGGCGTGACAAAGGAAGGATATAGGTGGAGACAGGAAGATAGAGGGAGAACTGGGAAGGGGGAGGGGAAGAGAGGGACAGAGCAACTATCTAAAGTTGGAAAAGTCAATGTTCATACCGCTGGGCTGCAAGCTCCAGTGCCTCCTCCAGTGCCATAGTGAGGCCCACTGGAAATTGGAGGAACAGCACCTCATATTTCGCTTGGGCAGCTTGCAGCCCGGCAGTATGAACATTGACTTCTCTCCAAAGTTGGAGAACTGGGAAGGGGGAGGGGAAGAGAGGGACAGAGGAACTATCTATAGTTCCTCTGTCCCTCTCTTCCCCTCCCCCTTCCCAGTTCTCCCTCTATCTTCCTGTCTCAACCTATATCCTTCCTTTGTCCCGCCCCCCTGATATCAATCTGAAGAAGGGTCTCGACCCGAAACGTCACCCATTCCTTCTCTCCTGAGATGCTGCCTGACCTGCTGAGTTACTCCAGCATTTTGTGAAATATATATATTTATATATTATATATATATATATATACACGTACACATACGTGCACAGAACAAAAAACAATAATCGTGCAATAATAACAATAATTGTCTAGGTTAGAGCTTATTTGAAGTTGTAGTGTTTAATAGCCGAATGGCTGTAGGAGAGAAGCTGTTCCTGAACCTGGACGTTACAGTTTTCAGGCTCCTGTACCTTCTTCCCGATGGCAGGGGTGAAATGAGAGTGTGGCCAGGATGGTGTGCGTCACTGATCACGCTGGCTGCCTTCTTGAGGCAGCGACTCCGGTAAATCCCTTCGATAGTGGGGAGGTCAGAGCCCGCGATGGACTGGGCAGTGTTCACAACCTTTTGCAATCTTCTTTGTTCCTGGGCATTCAAGTTGTTAATATCATGTTTACCTATTGTATCTGTACACAGTAAATGGCTCGATTGTAACCATGAATTGTCTTTCTGCTCACTGAATAGCAGGCAACAAAAACATTTTCACTGTACCTCGGTAGGCGTGACAATAAACTAACCTCAAACTACTTGAGTTAGAACTGATTACATCTATGTATGGTATACCTAATCTGTTTGGATAGCATGCAATTGCATTCTATCTCAGTACACATGACAATAATAAACCTAAAACTAAAAGACAACATTCCAATCCAGATTTACATAACAACTCATCCTAAGGATCATACGAGGTCAATGAATTACTCTCGTGCATTTCCTATTTTTCTTTTCTTCCGTATGCTCAGCGTGGCCCCATGTCCCGAGGCAGTGCTCCTCCAGTGGTTGCTGTTGGGAGGTTCTGCACAGAATCCTACACCCCTTGGAATTATGCTTGTTATTTCTGGCAAGTTTGCATGTTCATTGTGTATTCCCATCAGCTGTCCCCCATAGAGAGATACAAGCAGAAACAGGCCATTCAGCCCACCAGATGTGTGTGACCATCAGCATCCTATTTGTACTAATTCTACACTTCCATTAACTCCCATCTCGCTCTCCACCCCCCCCCAAGATTGTACCACTTAGCTACATATTAGGCATAATTTACAGTGGCCAATTAACCTACCAACTCACAAGACGTTGCGGTGCGGAAGGAAATTGGGTCACCCGGAGAAAACCCAGGCAGTCGAAGGGAGAAACTGTCAAACTCCATCTCCAAACAATAGCACCTGAGGTCAGGCTTGAAGCTGAGTCTCCAGCATAGTGAAACTGGTTCCACTGGCTGTGGCGCACTGCTGCCTTCCATCTGTGTCCTCAGAATGCGAGTGTGACTTCAGTCGTAAGGGAACCAGTTCCCGGATTAACCTGACCATCAGACTGGCAGTAAGATACTGGGGCTCAGTAACTCTTCGGATGTAGATTCCATGTGTAAGCAATGTGTTGGAATCTGAGCTGGTGGCTATATTTGGATCACCTCCAAATTGTGGCCTTCACAGAGCCTCACCTTCCTTCCTCATTGTGGCATTCACAGACCCCATCCTTTCACCAGCTTGTGTCTTCCATCTAATGAGCACAATGTGACACCTCTGACCTGTTGCAGCCAGCTGCACCAAACGTTAAGAGTTGTACTATAGTTTTGATTAGGAAAAAGCTTGCCTCTCTCCTCCAAAATTTAGCTTTACCTTGAAATGCTAACATGATCGAACATGATGTCCAGTTTGGTCTCAAAGTTTCAGCAGGTCTATCATCATTCTGTATAAACATTATCTCACACCAATTCTCCGCTAAAATCAGGTGAGATTTACCTGGTTTTCCGATTGAAAAGAACTTAACTTCTCACCATAGCATTGGAAAAAAATAGTAAAATCCCCAAACGTATGAAGAGTGTGCATAAATTCCACCTGTAAATAATACCATCTGCTTTCTGTGCGTTAATTTTTCCAGCTTCCTTTCATCATTTATTTTCCTGTGACTTGCCAAAGCATTATGGCAGAAAGAGTTGAAAATGTGTGGAATTACATTACTAATGTCCAATTTTCACTCATCCAGTAACACTTAGCATTCAACGTAAGGTGATAAAATTACCTTAATAGAATTTTGGATACATCTTTTGTGACAAAATAATCATGGAATTGACTGGAATTTTCATTTTATGTCAATACCTGAAAGAAACATATAATTTAGTTAAATATATCAAAAATTACAACAACAAAAAAAAGACTTTTTCTCGTGCTTGATTTCTGGCAAATGCATATTTGGGCTTTCTGCGAAAATAATTGGTTAACTATGAGCATGCTGATGTCTGTCAGTCGGAACACATTGTGCTGCAGTACTGTTTTCCAGAGAGTGGGGCTTTAATAGACAATAGACAATAGACAATAGACAATAGGTGCAGGAGTAGGCCATTCAGCCCTTCGAGCCAGCACCGCCATTCAATGCGATCATGGCTGATCACTCACAATCAGTACCCCGTTCCTGCCTTCTCCCCATACCCCCTCACTCCGCTATCCTTAAGAGCTCTATCCAGCTCTCTCTTGAAAGCATCCAACGAACTGGCCTCCACTGCCTTCTGAGGCAGAGAATTCCACACCTTCACCACTCTCTGACTGAAAAAGTTCTTCCTCATCTCCGTTCTAAATGGCCTACCCCTTATTCTTAAACTGTGGCCCCTTGTTCTGGACTCCCCCAACATTGGGAACATGTTTCCTGCCTCTAATGTGTCCAATCCCCTAATTATCCTATATGTTTCAATAAGATCCCCCCTCATCCTTCTAAATTCCAGTGTATACAAGCCCAATCGCTCCAGCCTTTCAACATACGACAGTCCCGCCATTCCAGGAATTAACCTAGTGAACCTACGCTGCACGCCCTCCATAGCAAGAATATCCTTCCTCAAATTTCATAAATATAAATTAGCAACAGACTGTAACTCTAAATTGCAACACACACACACAAGGCCACCAGCATAATCAAGGACGACTCCCTCTTCTCCCCTCTCCCATTGGGCTAAAGGAATAGAAGTGTGAAAATGCACACCTCCAGATTCAGGGACAATTTCTTCCCAACTGTTATCAGGCAACCGAACCATTCTACCAACAACTAGAGCGCCAACTTCAACCACTATCTATCTCATTGGAGACCCTCGAACTATCTTTGATCGGACGTTACTGACTTATCTAGCACCAAACGTTATTCCCGTTGCCCTGTACCTTTACGCTGTGGGTGGCTCGATTGTAATCGTGCATTGTCTTTCCACTGACTGGTTAGCACGCGACAAAAGCTTTTCACTCTACCTCAGTACATGTGAGAATAAACTAAACTCAAACTCAAACACACCAACAGCTCATGCAGCAGTTAAAATAGGTGTGTTCAATGGTGTAGATATCAAAAGAGGAGCAAGGATGAATGTTGTGTGAAATAGATGCTTCGAGCTCTATCCACGAAGGTGACACAGAATGAGATAAAAGCTTAATTAGTGTCACGATAGTTAAAGTCTGCTGCAAGAAGTTGCAGTTTCAGATTTTGATTGAACAATTGTTTCACTTACTGTGTAGGTTTAATGTCTTCAGTGCAATTTGCATATTAAACGGTAATCATCTGTCAACAAAGGAGGTGCGATAACTGCGGAGTGCTAAACCTACACGCAACGGGAGACATTTGAAAAAAGAACACGTATTGTTAATATATTTTATCCACAACTTCAAGCATTTCCAAGGTCCACTTCCAATGAATAACAGCCGAGAAATGAAGAAGTGCAGTTGTGAAAATCTGAAACAAACACAGGAAACACTGGTGATGTCCTGCAGATCAGGCAGCATCTGTGGGAATTAAATCAGGGCACGATTCGCTTTATTATTGGTTGCAAAGTTGATCGTGGCAACCCTTCCAGCTTAGAGGTGATTTTCTGCTGAGCCTCAAAATTTCCCATCTACTATTACGCAAGGTAGATCACTGAGGATCTTTTTGTGGGGAATCAGTGACACTGCCCCCAGCATTGCTGGTATTGTAGGCTTACCATAAAGCAGACTACTATTGATTGCACACACCACTTGCAAATGTTGCATGCAAAACTCTGCCCCTTACCAGAATAGAATGGGAATTCACTCCCCCAGATGGGCTTCAACTATTAGAGGTTTATCAATAAAAGTCGTTAATAACACGTTCACAAGTTATAGGAGTAGAATTAGGCCATTTGGCCCATCAGGTCTACTCCACCATTCAATCATGGCTGATGTCTGGCACTTAATCCCGCTTTCCTGCCTTCTCCCCATAACCCTTGACACCCGTTCTAATCAAGAACTTGTCTATCTCTGCCTCAAAAATATCCACTGACGGCCTCCACAGCCCTCTGTGGCAATGAGTTCCACAGATTAACTACCCTCTGACTAAAGAAGTTCCTCTGCACCTCCTTTTTAAAACAGCACCCATTAATTTGGAATAATAATTTAATTTGAGCTATTATCCTTAAGTGGCAGAGAAACATGGAGGGGGTAGTACAATTTGTGTGTTTTGTCAAATTCAAGGAGTTGCTGTTTAGAGGGATTCCAATGTCATCACAGATTGCAAGATCACTGCTTTGTGATTTGAGTTGGTTGCACAGTGCCTGTTTTCTTTACAGAGATCAAATCTAATCTTCTGCGTTGTGACAATAGGTTTGTTTAAAAAGCAGTGTTTATATACATATGGTAGTAACTGCAATTAAAATAGTTTGGCCAAACAGCCACATTTCAGATCTTCAGATGCCATCAAAGATTTTCCATGTCGGCCTATTAAAGATTCACAAATAACACCCTCTTATAGAAAGCTGATTGCTAGCACTTATCTCCCTGCATTAATGCCCTTCTACATTTAATGTGGACCAGCCATTACAGAATTGGCAATGTTTAAAATTAAGTAATTAAATAATAGTTTATTAATTAATAAAAGTCCTTGAAGTATAAGAAATCTTTCCCTCCATTTAAATCAAGTGTCAAAACTATATGTATAAGGTGATATAGGTAACCAATATTTCCTAGCTTACACTATGTTGACATGTTTTCTACTTCAACCTGAAACTTGGATGCAAATTCTAAATGATTAGATCACTTTTGACCTTAAGTTAGCCTTGACATATTGCGCATGAAATTCTGCAATGCTACTGACCACATCTTAGTCAATGTAACCAAATGGTCAGCACCTGCTTCTGATGGAATTCTGCCCAGACAGGAGATCAAAAAACAGATTGCCAACCCTCCCTTATACTAAATTGTCATGGTCGAGAGAAAGCCCTGGGAAATTCCATCCGATATCCACGACAACAGATCCAATATAACAAGCTTAATGAAGGCTCAAGAATGCCACAGGTAGCATGTACTTCATCTGAGTGAAGATTGATTACTTCGTTGGTGCAGCCCAAAATGTTTGAAGCTACACAGGTGGGATCATTCCTGTGAAGCACTTCCTCATCTTGGGTATAGTTCCCACATTGGGGGGAGGGGCTGAGGTGGAATTGAGATGAACGCACACCCCTGAAAGTCATGATCGTTGCACTGACCCAACCCTAAATATGCTCATGGATTAGTGTTAGGTTCAAAGCATGGGATTTACACCGTCTAGCACACTCAACATCAACCTCTAAAGACTTTCCCTGGCAGCAATGAATCATTTCATCCAATGCTCTTGCCAACTATGTTGTCTTTCAGAAGTGAAGTTCCTGAATATTTCTAAAATAGTATCATCCAGCACACTTTTGCATTGGGAGTGCCTTAGCCTGGAGCACTTAAAAGCTTTGCAGAAAAATAACCTTGTCCCTTTTGTGGTGAACAGTTCACTTTCAAAAAATCATACTTCCCAAACTACACAATTGCAACAATTTCCAACAGGCAAGTTGTTTTAACTTGTCAATTTTGACATTCAACCTTCTTGAGTTTTAAAGATTTGAGCTCTGTCTGCTTCCTTTTTGGGGCGATGGTGACACTTCCCGAGATTTTAACTTGCAACGTTCTTATGTTCTAGAGTCTTCTTCTTCTTGTGTATGGTGTGCACAGCCTAAAGTTGTAGGTCGAGGGTAGACATCCGGGCCAGGGCAGCAGCAGTCGCTGGGTAGATAGCCTTGATACCACCAGGGAAAAGCCTCAGTGAGCAGTCATTCACGATGTGTGGGATGGTCTGGTCTGGATATCCGCAGTCCCAAGCAGGGCTATCTGTCATCCGCCACTTGTGCAGGTGATGGGCTGTTCTTGCATGGAGGGTGCGGATCCTGTTTAGGGTTAGCCATTGCTTGCGATGGTGGTCAAATCCCGGTGGTTTCACTGTGGGATCTGTGATGACCTGTCCATTGTTGGTGTTGGCATCTTTCCAGGCTTTGCGCCACTCAGTCTCGGGGTCAAAGTCTTCCAGGGATTTGGCTGAAGACCAGACGGGTTTGCGGGACTTCAGGCGCAAGTTGGGAAGATTGAGAGTAAAAGATCAGTATTTCAAAGATCAGAGAAAACTGCTGTTCAATATTTATCCATCAACCAAAACCCAAAATATACAACCTGGAGAAGGGCCTCGATCCGAAACGTCACCCATTCCTTCTCTCTTGAGATGCTGCCTGTCCCGCTGAGTTACTCCAGCATTTTGTGTCTACCTTCGATTTAAACCAGCATCTGCAATTCTTTCCTACCCAAAATATACAAGATTGTCTGTCCATTACAGCATTGCTGTTTGTAAGACTGTGCATTGCTGTAACTGGTGGCTGCTTTACCTTAATTGTACCATGAATATTCTTCAAATGTACTTCATTAGCTGTAAAATGCTTTGGGACTTTTGGAAATCTTAAAAGCCAAATTATAAACGCAAGTCTTCTTTATCAAGAAAGTGCAAGCCTTCAACTGACAGTTGTGGACAATCTATTCTGATGTTTCAACAATACCAATTCAGATGGAAGGTAGCTTTCATAATGTAAAAGTATTAAAGCAGTAATGAGAATAAAAGTAATCAGATCAAAAATTAAAATTAATTGAAGATTGGTCTTCTGTGGGATACATTTAAAAATGGTTGCCTTATTGCACTAGATGTTGGAGAGCGAAAATGAGGTGTCCGTACTCAGAAGACCAAGGAAAGCACTTTTAGTGAGTTTAATTTAATACATTTTGATCCCTGATGATTACATTATAATTAGTACAGGGGGGTGCACATACAAACAAATTACATTTGCCAACTTCAAATTAAAATTTTACTTGAACAGCATGCAGAAGTAACCTTTGCTGGGCTGTTAATCCCAGTGGATCTCTGTGAAGCCCCAAGACTTCACAGTTTTATGTATGACTGTAGTAAGAAAGACTGTAGATCAGATGAATGCCCTTTTGTTGCATTGATACAAATGCAAAATTAAAAGTCTGGGTTAATTTTATTTAAAAAAAATATATATTTTTACATAGGTCCACCTAACATCACGCAACAAACATTTGAAAGCAAAGTGGCAAGGCAAAAATGATCAGGCAACACAGAACGTCTGTTCCACGCTGCACATGATATCTTCTTGCCAGTGCTATTAATGTATCAGGCACAGTAAGAAAACAAAACTCAAAAATCTATTGGCTTGAAGTGGAAGTTAGGTAGTGTCTGTAAAATGAGAAAGTGAATTGATCAGTCTGCATCCTCATCCAAGAGAAGTATTTGTGCAGATTTAAAACCAGCCATGGAAGAGCATTTGATGTTGGAGGAAGAAAGCAACATCGGCTAAGGAAATCATAAAGAAAGAATGTATTGCAGTGGCATTAGGGATTTTGTGGCAACTGTTACAATAATTATGTCTGTTTGAAGAAAGGAAGCTACATGACCTCGTTTGTTAATGATATTTTAATCTTTAATATTTCATATGCGTTTACGTGCAAAGAAGTGAGTTATTTATAGAAAAATAGTGTGTGGGGTAAAGATCTTCATGCAGTTTGACTTAATATTGACGAAAGGAGAAAAAGTATAGATTGATTAAGGTGGAAGTAAAACTACTGCAATAATCATAATTCTAGGGGATAGCTATGCAGTTTTTCATTCCTGTATGCATCGTTTGTCTACATCCGAACCACATCTTGTGCATTTCACTGTATGTGCGCCCCGAGACATCAGACCAAAAATTTTACAAAAATAAGTTTGATAAATTTGTGTGCACTTTTACTATGCATGTTGGTTTCATACTGAATACGTGTAAATTAAAGAGGCGGTGGGCGTGAATCAGTCCGACAATCACATGGACTGAATTGTCAAAATAATCAAAATAAATATAAAGACTTTCTTTCACTCATTTTTTTTCACGGTAGTTTCTGAGGTCGTAACTAACATCAATTACACGTTGAGCCCCTGCTGGAAGGGAATTCGTGAAGAAAAATCCTCCCCTCCACCCCCCCTTAAATCACCCCAATGCCACAAATAGATCAAACAAATTGGTTTTTTTTTTCTTTCTTTTCACTGCTGGTATGAACATCGTGGCAGCTCAAAGGGAGGCTGTGCCTGAAGCCGGTCTTGGGCTGAGCAAACTATAACCACTATGTTTATGGGATGCTGCGCTGAGTAATTGCTAATGAACACGAGTATAGATGTGTTAGATCAAAGCGGACATTCTGAAACTGACCCTTTAAAGAGAATTGTAATAAAATTAAGTGCTGTCCTTGAAATCCTTAAATCATTAAAAGTTCTTGTGCATTGAGAAGCCGATGACAAAATATTTAGGCTTATTAGCCAGCTATGAGTAGGTCTGAAAAGACGATCTCAGGTTCAGTTTGCTATCTTTCAAACTAATGACAGTATGATAGTTTGCTAGATGGATACATGGTAATATTTTGTGTCCTGTTTGGCTAGGCGGGCGGGGATAAGGTCCGGTACATATTGATGTCAGATTTCTTCAAAGTAAAGAAAAACCAGCGCTTGAATCTCCCCTTCCCTGCATGGCTTCTGCCAGGCAACATTGCTGCCTAGTTTACCAATGGCCTGTTGATCGATCAGTTCAGCCCCCGCAACATGTTTCTTCACCTCCAGAAGGAAGCTTGATACTCTAATGTATTATTTAGACTTTTCCCCGAAGACACTGTTTCTACAAATAACTGGTCAATGTCAGAGCAGTAACTGTTTCACTTTTTCCCCAACTCCAAGCTTACCAATTACCAATAAATTGCTCCAGCCAGCGAGATGGACTGTTCATTAGCTTGTTGCTGTTAGTCAAAATGTAGTTGAACAGAGGTCTGAATGAGTGGCAGGGAAATTGCTTTGAAAATGCCTTATTTAGTGATATCGTGATAGCCTTAATTTTCTATCCTGGCCCCGTTGCAATCCTCACATGCTCACCTACCAAACAGCAATTTGTCTTTTTTTTTTAAAGCCAGAGTTTCAATCGATGTACTAAGCCAGGAATTAAAACGGGCGCTTTAGTTTATGATTATTGCATTGAGTCAGTGTGAAATAAGTACCTTACTCAAAATCTGGAAACAAATCTAACAAATTAGGGCAGCACGGTGGTGCATCGGTAGAGTTGCTGCCTTACAGCGCTTGCAGCGCCAGAGACCCGGGTTTAATCCTGACTACGGGTGCTGTCTGTACGGAGTTTGTGCGTTCTCCCCGTGACCACGTTGGTTTTCTCCGAGATCTTCGGTTTCCTCCCACTCTCCAAAGATGTACATGTTTTGTAGGTTAATTGGCTTGGTATAAGTGTAAATTGTCCCTAGTGTGTGTAGGATAGTGTTAATGTGTGGGGGGTCGTTGGTCGGTGCAGACTTGTTGGGCCGAAGTGCCTGTTTCTGCGCTGTGTCTCTAAGCTAAACTAAACTAAATTAAATTTAGCAGAAGCTGAGAAAGAAAGCTGGAGTTGAATTGAAGTGAGACATTTTAAATATTTCAGTATTTCTTGGCCAGTGTCGTTTGGAATATTGATTCTTAGTGCTGACGTACAGAAGCTTTCATGCGCTCATAATGCTGGCATGGAAAAGCAGACATTTATTTTTAGTTAATAATCTAACTTAATTTTTTTTGCTAATTTGTGTTATCCCATACATCCATTTCCCAGAGATTTTTTAATGAATAAGCCAAGTATTCAAAGGATTGACACGGCAAACCTGTCATGTGTCTTAGATTAGAATTTGCATCTTGCAAATTGCCTGACTTCAGAGTCTTTGAATTAGTTTGACAGAAAAAAATCGTGGTTTGTGGTAAATAGTTTCAGTAGATTTCTGTTGGTTGAAATTTAACAGGTGATAGTAGAACTGTTTCTTATGGTTTTATTTCAGGGTAAGCTTGGGTCTTCCGCACATTTCTTTTACGAATCCCTCATCTTGCAAATCAGGCTGTTAAAAGTATACTCCGGGATAGAGATCTGCTACAGCAATGGGCAGAGAAACGGCAGATGAAGTTTAATCCGAGCAAGTGTGAGGTGTTGCACTTTGGGAGGTCAAATGTAAGGGGGGAAATATGCAATTAATGGCGTGACCCTCAACAGCATTTATGTGTAGAGAGAACTTGGGGTCCAAGTCCATAACTCCCTGAAAGTGGCAACACCGGTCAAGTGGTAAAGAAGGCATATGGTAGGCTTGTTTTCATAGGGTGGGGCATTGAGTATAAGCGTCAGGGAGTCATGTTGCAGCTTTGTAGGACTTTGGTTAGGCAGCATTAGGGAGTCCTAATAGATTAGGTTGGATAGGCTTGCATCATTTACTCTGGAACGCCAGAGTTTGTGGGGAGACCTGGCAGAAGTATATAAAATTAGGAAAAGCATGGATAGAGTAGACAGTCTGAACCTTTTTCTCAGGATGGGAAATTCAAATACTAGAGGCCATTGGGTTAAGGCAAGAGGGGCAAACTATGAAGAAGATGTGCAGAGGGTGGTGAGTGCTGGGAGTGGTGGTTGTGGTGGATACCACAGTGGCATTGAAGAGACTTTTGGATAGGCATATAGATATGCAGGGATTGGAGTGATATGGACTATGTACAGACCGATAAGCATTTGTGTTGGCATCACGTTCGGCACAGACATTATAGGGTGAAGGGCCTGTTCTCATGCTGTACTGTTCTATATTCTAACACCAGTTTCCTTTTGCATTGATGTCCAAAAATTCCTGGAAGCGTATGGACAGACCTTTCGTAACCTTCTCACCCCACGCATATTTCCGCTGCTCTTTGCGTTGCGATACCTTCTATTAGAATCTTTCCATTCAAATTTAACATGGAATCAAACTTCAGGAATTCAAAACCCTTCAAAAATAATTTCAGGCCACAACCTTAAAGGAGGGACGAAAGTCTCGTATAACAAAGCCACATCCAGGAAAACTCAGGCAGGCTAGGATGGGACCACATACAGATCCACATACCTATACGTGGGTCATTACTGCACCTACTTTGTATAAATAGGGTGGACTTTGAAATGTTTAGAAGATGCTTCAGCTTGGTGGGTGATCAAACTACCGAGATGAGGATAAAAAGGATAAAACGTTTGCACGGGTGTAAATATACCAAATAGATTTACTTAGGAGATAAAAAAAAGAGGATATATAATGTGATGACAGAAGGCCATGCTGAATTAAAACTAAATCCTGGTTAGGAAATGAACACTGAATTCTGTGTTTCAGGTAACTCCACCTCACCTTCTCTTCCACACCCCACTGTGTACACCTTTCTGTCTATTCTCCTTTCCCCCTGTCGCCCAATTCCTTCCCCCCTCCTCCATTCAACTCATCTTCCATCCCTCCATATTTTCCATCTCCCCCCATTGCCCTTCCGCTCACCGTCACTCCCACTGATTCCACACCACTTCCCATCTTTCTTTCTTGTCAGATTCCCCATCTGCACCCTTTTTCTTCCCCGTCACCTCCCGCCTTGGTTACTATCTCCACCCATCCCTATTTCCACCTGTCTCTCTCCCACCTGACTCATATGCCAAACAACCCCATCTCACCTGGATCTACCTACCACTTGCCAGCTCTTTGCCCCACCCCTTCCCCTCACCTCTCAGTACCACCCATCTCCCCTCTATTCCCATCAGTCTGAGAAAAGGTCCCGACCCAAAACGTCGTCTGTCCATATTCCCTCCACAGATGCTCATTGTCCTGCTGAGTTCTTCTCGAAATTTGTTTTTTATTCAAGGTTCCAGCATCTGCACTCTCCAGTGTAACTGTTAATAACAATTTAATTGATTCACCAATATATTTAAAGAGAGGAAATCTGCTGATGTTACCTTGCCTCGCCCCTGTTACCCAAAATACATCCCTGGTGATGTAAATGCTTTTTATAGTATACTTTGTTTCCAAATTTTGATTCCATTGCAGGTCAAATTTGGAACCAATATCAAACATGCACTTACCACTATATATTGAATGTTGAGAGTCGTTGAATGTCTAAGTGCAAGTGAAGTCCAGTCTTGTGCCAATATGGATGACTTACAATTTTAGGTCATCAAGGAATGAGCTAAATAAATGCTTCCATTACGAGCAATGGCCGCTTCTCAAGGTTGAGTTGAAAAGGGCAGCATAAATGTAGAAGGAAAGAGTGGATGCAGTGTGTTATAGAAAAATGTTAAAGATCTTGAGGAGATTAGATAGGGCAAATTCCGTTGCAAAGGCATTAAGTTCTGGACATGCTTCCCTGTGCCTTTGTGGTGCTAATTAAAAGCTATCTGGTTGGTCAAGGCATTGGTCATCTCTCCTAATATCTCCTCATGCTGGATGACCTTGTTTGATAACGCTGCTGTGAAACACCTTGGGACTTTTTGCGGCATTAAATGAGCTATATAAATACGAGTTGTTCATCATGTTGTAATTGAGTAACTGGAGTCCAGAATAAACACTTCAGGATGGAGGCTGCAGTTGAGATATCCCCTCACGAATAGAGAAAGTGGGAATATGCGCAGAGACACTCCCTGTTTTAGCGATTGTCAGCTTTTGTTTAGGAAACACAAAAATGTGGCAGCATTAGCATATTGGTCAGTCTGTACAATAATGAAAGGTAGTTGCGTCTTGAGCTGAGTAGTGCAGACAGGAACTGCAGATGCTGGGTTTAAACCGAAGACAGACACAAAAAGCCGCAGTACCTCAGCGGGTCAGACAGCATCTCTGGAGAAATGGAATAGGTGATGTTTCGGGTCAGAAGGGTCTGAAGAAGAGTCTCAACCCGAAACGTCACCTATTCCTTTTCTCCAGAGATGCTGCCTGACCCGCTGGGTTACTCCGGCTTTTTATGTCCAGCTTCATGAGCTGAATTGGTGTGGAAATTTAGTCTCTGTACCTCAATGCCATTCCCACAAGGGGACAGTGAAGGGTCTTTTGTACAAAAAAAGGAAAACATGTTTCTCACGCATAATGGAATACGTGATATATTTTGCGGGGTATTAAATGCAATTTTTTTCCCCTCTCGCATCTTTAGCACTTGCAGCAGCACGACAACACGGTGGAGACCGAGGCGTGTTACTACCATTGTTCATTGTGCAGCTACTCGACCAAGGCAAAACTTAACCTGATCCAGCACGTACGCTCCATGAAACACCAACGCAGCGAGAGCCTACGCAAACTACAGCGGCTGCAGAAGGGTTTGCCAGAGGACGACGATGACCTTGGACAGATCTTCACCATTCGCAAGTGTTCTGCTGCTGAGACTGGTAAGTACCCAGTGGTTTTCAACACGAGTCTTGCAGAGCTAGTCCAATCCTTCCTCACTGACCTGCCGAAGTCTGGAGGTTAATAAACTAATTTAAGAAAATTGTTTCTTGACACGAGTTAATTCATCAAAATACTTCAGATAGTGGAATATGTTTGATGTAGATTCTAAAGGGAATAAATCAATTTAAACACTATGGCAGATTTTATTTCTTTTTATGGCGCGCACATTAAAAATAAGAACCAATCCTGAGGTAATCGTCTCATCTTTTTAAAACAAATCTTCTTACAAAACCGTAAACATTATTTTATTTTATATTCCCACTTCCTGGTCCACAAAAGGACCTTGAATAGGTTTCTGTTACCCTTGTCTTACTTCCATTGGGACTGGCATCAATGGCAATAATTACAACAGTGGCATATTTGAACTGAATGCCCCTTGCATGTAAAATAATATACCATCACTCTTGAGACACTTATAAAGCAGTAACTGATCACAGTTAAACCTTTTCTAGCCACCTCGTGTATAATGAGTATCGTTGGTGCAAGATAATGTGGTCAATGTTATTTTTGTTAATGTATGGAAAACATTTAAGTTCTTCTTCTTTCGTATGTCAAGTACACCAATCAAAAGTGGCAATTGGCGCTTCAGAGTACCGTAGTTGACCCTTTGCTGCAGATTTTGCCAGTTCCGTAGAACGACCCAGGGTGGACGATGAGGATGGAAAGCAGCTCCCACCCCACATTTAAGTTAAAAAAAAGCCTTTTTTAATGAAAAGCAAGCAATAACTCTACCAATAGCAGAAGGCTTTATGATGTTAAACTGAGGGCATTATCCTACACTTCCCTTTTCTTATCAGCACTTAGAGAATCAGCCATCCAGTGAACATTGATATTGCCGGCAAAGATTGGGTCTCATGACAAAATGAATGACTTATTGGCCCAGATGAATGCATTTGAAGAGCGTAAGCACAAGGTGCTTGGCAAGTAGAAAAGGTACTGAGTGGAAAACTGGTAAAATTATAATGCTGAAAGTTGGAAATAATCGATTGGTCTCCAAGAGTGAGCAGCTTGTTAAGCGACGATGCTGTAGATAATTTCCTGATAGTGGACTTGTGTTGTAAAAACTGAAAAGCAAAATAGAAGTTATCATTTAAAAGCAAGCAGTGCCAAAGTGTGACATTGAATTCAGTGTATCTGAATATCTGTTATTTCGAAAAATACCTAGCCCGTTGCTTTTCAAATTTCTTCCTGACAAACCGCATTGAAATCAAGATAGACACCAGAATCTGAGAGGCAATTCACCAACAGAACTCCATGGGAATTCCAACAAGGTTTGGTTCTAATTCTGGTCTCTATGATTCCATGCACTGTGCATGCTTGCAAGACCAAAACGTATTCGGTCTGAACGTTTGAACATCCAAGCACAGTTCAGCTCAATGTAATCTTTGGGCAGAAATGCGGTGACCTTTTGAAATATATCTCCCTTGTGAGAAGCTATGACATGGCACTTTTGGTGCTGTCCTCAGCAATTCAAGCTTATAAAATCTATGTAATTTCGCAGATGTCCTAATTGGAAATGGAGAAGAAAGCCTGGACAATTGCTCATTTGGGAACAGCTATATCTTTAAAACAGTGTAAATGGTAGATCTGAAAAATGACTCAATTGCCAAAGTGTTTTAACTGTGCATTTATTTAAGCATTTTGACAGATGAAAGCCGGGTTGAGTTTTGATCCCACTATTATTTCACAGCAATAAGGAAGGAAGAATATGCAAAATTCTTGAGCTGTCTTAAAGCACTTTTTTTGAAGTGTAGTCACTTTTGTAATGTGAGCAAACTAGCAAAGGTTTTGCACACCACAAGGACACACAAATGACAGTGAAACAAATGATGGGTTATTTTGTTGTTTTTCATGGTTTTAGTTGAGAGGTAAATGTGTTTTCGTTTTCACCTGAAGACTCCCTTGGCTTTCTTCATGAGGTGGCATAGAATATTTTTACATCCAGCTAAAACTATTTTTTGATTGTGCATTATCCCAGTGTTGTTGTTGTCGTCGGACAGTTTTAATAAAGGGAATAGATCTGATCAAGGCATTTAATGTGGGGTTGGGTTTCTATTCCTTCTGGAAATGGCTTTTAGAAGAATTTGCAGAGATTCTGAAGAAGCTGACATTGTAGTAAAATTGCTGAGACATGCAAATCAACACGTTAAAAAATGAGCGATTGTGTGAAGGGTGGAGATCTTGAGTGTGAAGATATTACACAAGTCTGGGCTTTGAACATAAAGTGCTGGAGTAACACAGTGGATAGACGCAAAATGCTGGATTAACTCAGCAGGTCAGGCAGCATCTCTGGAGGAAAGGAATAGGTGACCTGTCTGGGCTCCTGGTGTGGGCTCCCATATATCGGCGAGGCCAAACGTAGACTTGACGATCATTTCGCTAATCACTTATGCCCAGTCCACCTTGGCCTACGTGATCACCCGGTTGCCAAACATTTCAATTCCGCTTCCCATTCCCATACTGACCTTTCTGTCCTGGGCCTCCCCCACTGTCAGAGTGAACCCACAAACATATTGGAGGAGCAGCACCTCAAATTTCACTTGGGTAGCTTACAACTCTTGCATTTCTATGCCCCCCCCCACCCTCTTTCTACCCCTCCCCACCTTAGTTGTCCTACTAGTTCCACTGTTCGCACTTTTGTATCCTTGTCGTCAGCACATATTCCTCAGCCAACTATGGGACATTATGGACTTCATCCTTCCTGAGGTCATCTCCTGAGGTCATCTGGTGCCAGTCCTGTTTTGTTCTGGCCTTCTCCATCTTTCAATCTGAAGAGTAGTTCCGACCCAAAAGGTCACTGATTCCTTTTCCCCCAAGATGCTGCCTCACCCGCTGAGTTACTCCTGCACTTTGTGTCTAGCTTCAGTACAAACCAGCATCTGCAGTTCCTTCCTACATAATAACTCAGTGGGTCAGGCAGCATTTCCTTTGGAGATGGATAGGTGACGTTTTCCATTGGAACCCTTCTTTGGACCCGAAATGCCACCTATCCATATCTTCCAGAGTTGTTGCCTGACCCACTGAGTTACTCCAACACCGTGTGTCCTACGCACGATTCCAGCATCCGCAGTTCTTTCTGTCTAAGTAAGTGCTGGCATCAGATTATTTCAGTGTACAGCTCTGCCTCCACTTGTGCCAGCTCTTGGTTACAGGGGTGGAACAATCTGTCCAACAGTGCCTTTGTCTACATTCCTCAAAACATTTGCGAGTTCATAAACTAAGTGGTTTCAGTTTTAACCTTCTTTTCCCAAGTGATTTCAGTTTTTTCAAGTTGAGCAATATTAAAACTGAAGGTTGATGGACTTTCAATTTCAGTCATCTGACGCCAATCAGTTAATCCAGCTCAGCTGAATGTGGTAAAACTCGCTTGATTCTGTCTGATCAGCTTGAACCTCAGAACAACTTTCACTGCATCCAACAAAGTGTATTTTTCTCCCATTCTCCACAACCTTTTTGGGCCTGACGGGGTGACTCATTGTCAATTGGTCGCAGTATTGTGATGCATTAGCAAATGGTTTGAGTCTTCCCTGGAAGAGTCTTCACTGGAAACAATTAAAGCCTTTCAATTAAATGGACGACACAAGGATCTGCCGGTGCTGGAATATTGAGCAAAACACAAATGCTGGAGGAACTCAGCGGGTCAGGCAGCTGCCGTGGAGGGAATACGCTGGTGACGTTTCAAAAGAAGGGTCCTGATCCAAAATGTTACCTCTCTTGTTCCTCCACAGATGTTGCTTGACCCACTGAGTTCCTCCAGCAATTTATGTTTTGCTCGAGTATTTTAACTACCCTAGATTTGATTTTCAACAAAACTCTTTTGAGAAGCTAATGTCCAGCCCATTGTATTACCAAGGTCTCAACTATAGATATGGAAGCTTTGCATCTGAGTATAAACATTAGGGTGTTATGTTACTGTTGTACAAGATATTGGTGAGCTTCCATGGTGCGCTTGCACTTGGGGTACTGTGTTCAGCTTTGGCCACCCAGCGATAGCAAAGATGCCATTAAGTTGGAAAGATTTACAAGGATATTGCCAGGACTTGAGGTGCTAAGCTATTTTCCCTTACCCTTTCCCAGTTCTCCCACTAGTCTTACTGTCTCCGACTACATTCTATCTTTGTCCCGCCCCTTCCCCTGACATCAGTCTGAAGAAGGGTCTCGACCCGAAACATCACCCATTCCTTCTCTCCAGAGATGCTGCCTGACCCGCTGAGTTACTCCAGCATCTTGTGTCCACCTTCGAGCTATAGGGAAAGTTGGGCAAGCTTGATCCCTATACCTTGGAGTGCGGAAGGCTAGGTGGTGGTCTTTCAGAAATGTATTAAATTGTGAGGGGAATAGATAGGATGAATCTACGTGGTTCTTTGTTCATGGTAAGGGAATCAAGAACTAGGAGGCATAGGTCGAAAGCTAGAGGGAAAAGATTTAATAGGAATCTTATGAGCAACATTTTCACTCACAGAGGGTGGTGGGTCTATGGAACAAGTTGGCAGGTGAAGTAGTTGGACAGGTACACGGATAGGAAAGGTTTAGAGGGATGGGTAAATGGGAAGCAGTTTGGTCGACATGGCCCCAAGGACCTGTTTCTGTGTTGTATGACTCTATGACTCTCGGCCCGCCCCCTGACATCAGTCTGAAGAAAGGTCTCGACCCGAAACATCACCCATTCCTTCTCTCCTGAGATGCTGCCTGACCTGCTGAGTTACTCCAGCATTTTGTGAAATAAATACCTTTGATTTGTACCAGCATCTGCAGTTATTTTCTTACACTACTATGGCACTAAATGTTACTTGCCATCTATCAGCCCCTGCCTGAACTGTTTAGGTCTTGCTGTTTGCAAGTATAAGATATTTCATGTACTGAGAGGTGTTTCCAGACCCACCATATGGTCGCATCTTAATTGACTGCTCATTTTTAGCCTTTTAGACTTTACTTTAGACAATAGACAATAGGTGCAGGAGGAGGCCATTCAGCCCTTCGAGCCAGCACCGCCATTCAATGTGATCATGGCTGATCATTCTCAATCAGTACCCCGTTCCTGCCTTCTCCCCATACCCCCTGACTCCACTATCCTTAAGAGCTCTATCCAGCTCTCTCTTGAATGCATTCAGAGAATTGGCCTCCACTGCCTTCTGAGGCAGAGAATTCCACAGAGTCACAACTCTGACTGAAAAAGTTTTTCCTCATCTCAGTTCTAAATGGCCTACCCCTTATTCTTAAACTGTGGCCCCTTGTTCTGGACTCCCCTAACATTGGGAACATGTTTCCTGGGGCCCCTTAATAATCTTATACGCTGCGATAAGATCTCCTCTCATCCTTCTAAATTCCAGTGTATACAAGCCTAGTCGCTCCAGTCTTTCAACATATGATAGTCCCGCCATTCCGGGATTTAACCAAGTAGAGACACTTTAGAGATACAACACGGAAACAGGCCCTTCGGCCTACCAAGTCCACATCGACCAGTGATCTTTCTGTATACTAACACTATCCTACACACCAGGGACAGTTTACAATTTTTACCGGAGCCAGTTAACCTACAAATCTGCACGTCTTTGGAGTGTGGGAGTAAATCAGAGCACCTGGAGAAAACCCAGGGAGAATGTCCAAACTCAATATTCCCAAACTCAACAGCAGCCGTAGTCAGGATTGAACCCGGGTCTCTGGCACTGTAAAGTAGCAACTCTACCGCCTGGCCACTGTGCTGCCCAGGGATACAAAGTAGGGTTGGGCAGTATGATTCACATCTCGAATGAATACATTTTAACAAACTAAAGTGGCAGAGCTGTACCGTGCCAGGTCAGTCCTTGGGTTGATAAAGCCTCATGGCAAAGGTCTACCAAACGTTGCACCTCTGAAGGAAAGCTCTCACTACAAATAATTTGAAAATCTGATATTTTTGTGCGGCCTTAAATTCTTTTCAAGTGAATTTTTTTTTCTTGCAACCCGTCACAAATGAGTTGAATCAGTAATTACTGACAACTCATCATGTGATATCAAGGTGCATTCTTTCGTAGGAATCTCTGATCATGAGAGAGGTCAGTTCTCTAATTTTAAGAACTGAGACATGTTAAAGTCTAAGCGCATGTTAATAATTTTAATTACACTATTAGCAACAGATTCAGGGAACATCTGTGAAGTTTACTCGTGCTAACCTGCATGCTTGACGGATATTAGTTGCCACTAAAATTGATTATTTAAAAAAATATATAGCAGTATCCAAAACTTTTAGTGTTGGTGCATTTTAGTCACTGATTTGCATGCAGTTTTTTTTCATTGTTTATATTCTTTCCTACTGTGGTCTTGAGTCTACCTTTATCTGAAAGAAATTATGTGCAGACAGTAATTAAAACAGTAAAATTTAGAAGTAGTCTTCGGAGTGCATGCATAAATACTTTACTCAATCCTTTTAGGGGATTCCCTGAAACATTATAATGAATATGTAATTGCTAACATGACTTTTTAATAATATTTTATTCATATTTTCACTTTTGGGTATTTTAAAAATATTTTTCGAGGGAGGTCAGATTTTGCCTCTTAATAATCCTGCACATAGGGTGATTTCTGTGCAGAAGAACTTCTGCGAAACGTACAGGGAGTACTGATGCTTGTTCCCCGAGCATCTTGATTTGATTAATTTGATAATGAACCAAACCCCATCAGAAAGCAAAAACATTAGTACACACTGCTGGCAGAGTTGGCCTCGAATGGGCCTCAAAAGGTTTCTGCTATGAAAATATTCTCCACTGATATTATGTTTAATTTCCTTCCTCGTAATGATTATGATTTCAGTTAGAACTCAAGACTCCTCGTAGTTGGGGCCCTGCCATAAAGCAGCCAAAGGTCCTTTGCTTGTCAAAACAGAGATGGCCTGGATTTATGGGTCAGCACCAAAATAATTTCTTTGGAAGACTCATGTATCACGAGTAATGTTTAAAGTGTGCACGATCGTGTGCTTCATTAACACTATCAGCACTTGTCCCTGCATTGTTTTAACTATTTCTGTAACTGGATAAGTTTTGCAGACTTAATAATGTAATATACTGAGTTAATGTTTCAATTAACTATTTGGCATCAAAAGGACATTGAGTTATGCTTATTATAATATGCAATTAATGTTGCTAGGTGACTGACATTAAAATTAATCTGACTGGTATCAGGGAGGTTTTTGTGGGAGTGTGGTTACACTGTGCTCTCAAGATTCAGCTTACTGGAACACAATGTAGGGCACTTCCTGGTATTTTGCTCAAATACCTTTTAATTTATCTAAATGGCCAACATTAAATAAAAATGCTTTTGAAATATCAAGAGGCAAACCTTTTATCCTCACTAATTTACAGCAATGCTTTGAATTTATAGGACTTTCTACGCAGTAAGGCACCGATTGTGCTTCTTAGTGCTGGTACCAAGTGCAATTTAAAACTCGTGCCCACGAGCTGACCAAGGGACAATCAGAACAGCTGTGTCATAAAGGAGGGCCGTGAAGTAGAGGAAGGGAATGACAGGACACGGACAGCTGAATGCCCATCTGTCTCAGTGAAAACCCGGGATGTATAACAAACCAGTATTGGAAGAGTTCAGAATTACTAGAGACCAGCGGGGCTGGAAGAATTTACAATGCTAAAGTGATGGAAGAATTTGAAACGGGGAGCAAAAGTGATAAAATCAACCTGTTGGCGGTCTCGGAGGTCAGTGTCAGTCAGTGAAGGTGAGCACGGGGAGAATGGGGTTGGTGTAAATTAGAGTATTGGCAGCAGAGATTTTAATGAAGGGCGCAAAATGAGAGATCGGGCTGGAGCGTATTAGAGTGGTGCACAGGTAAAGAGAGCAAGGATGAGACATGATGGCAGCAGATGAGGCAACATAAGAACAAGGCATTTTTGAAGAAGGAGATGCAGATGGTCTTTGGAACAAGGATCAGTACAGCCCAGGAGCAGGCCCTGCGGCCCAGAATGATGCCAAATTAAACTAATCTCCTCTGCCTGCACGTGATCCATATTTCTCCATTCCCTGCATATTCATACGCCTACTCTAAAGCCTTTTGGTTGCCACTTTCTTATCTGCCCCCACCACCAATGTTCCAAGCATTATGTTCCAAGCACTGACCATTCTCCGTAAACTTGCTCTGCATATCTCCTTTAAATCTTGTCTCTATCACCTTTAAACCTCTGGTCTCTGACATTTCCATCCTGGTAAAAAGGTTCTATCTATGCCTCGCATAAAAACAGAGGGAGTGAGCAGAAGCTGGTGAATTTGTCATTGAGTCAGGAAGGATACAATGTGCCCTGTCAGAAGATGAGATGTAAATCCACAAACTCACCTTGTTTTCACAGTCCAGGAGGCCACTGACTAATATATCCAGGAGTAGGAGTCAGATGGGGGGGGGGATTAAAGTGACAGCCTATGAATCACCCTGAAAGCAGTCCTTGAGTTTGGTATCTCCAATGTGGAGGAGACCACATTGTGAACACAAAGTCTTGTACAACAGATTGGAAGAAGTGTAAGTGATGGATCATTTGGCTCCTTGGATTATGGGAAGGACAGAAGTAAAAAGGAGAGGCGTTGCATCTTCCGGCAGGTGCTTGGGGAGGAGGGGAGTGGCTGGTGGAGACAGAAGAGTGGAACAGCGAGCTGCAAAGCGTGTGGTGCCTTGGGAATAATAAAACGAGATGGGAGGGGAAGATGTCTGGCGATGGAGCCTCTTTGATGGCGGTGGAAGTTGCAGAAATGGTCCTCTGAATGTGGAGGCTGGCTTCGTGGAAGCGGAAAACAAGGCGAGTTCTATTCCTGCTATGCCCGGGAGGAGAGGAGATGAGAGCAGAGGTGTGGGGAGTAGATGAGATGTGGTTGAGGGCTCTGCCAACTATCATTTTCATAACAGAGAGTATTTGTGTTCAAACTGCTTTTGTGAACGGCAGACGTTTTGCTGAAAATTACACTTTGCCACACTAAACATACAACAAGAATACCAAAGAGAAGGGGACTAGAGTATTGAATTCTTTACTTAATGAGAAACAGGAGTGTGCTTGTTTATTTTACCAAAATGAATGGCCTGGAAATAAAGTCACATTCCCACAAGTTGTTTTGTGGCTATGCATTCCTACCAATTTGTTAGGATGGTATTAACTTGGTTTAAAAAAAAAGAAAGCTGACCCCCTCCCCCCACCCCTTGCAGATTCTTATTGTAAAACATTCAAAGCATACAGCTAAACAGCTTCTGTACTGTATTTTAAAATTGTGCATGCTCTTTGTCAGAAGCATTTCCTGTGTGCCAGATGGAACAAAATTTTAATCCAGTTTAGAAAGAGCATTTAGAAAGAGGAAATCTTTTCTCACTTCTGTGATGTCAAAAGTGATAGCAGACTTAGCAAGCACCTCTTTGCACTGGATGTCAGTACATTTCAATGCAAATGAAGAAGAGTTATTGGAAGCACCTACGTCTGATTTTGTCCGTTAGAACAGGATGTCTCCCATGCACTAGATCAAGAGGCTCAACTTTTAGCGCTGTCTTGAAAGAGAGTCAAGAAACTGCACTTTCAAAATAAAGGTAAGTGCCTTTGATTGTAAGTCGCAGGTAACTAAAAAAAAAAGGACATCCAGGATTGTAATCTCAGGATTACTAGCAGCACCATGAGTTAGTGAGGCATGAAGAAAAAAAGATGGTGCAATTCCATACGTGTCTAAATTGCTGGTGCAAGAGGGAGGATTTCAGAGATGTGGATCATTGGGCTCTCTTCCAGGGCAAATGCGACCATTATAAGAGGGACGGGTTGCACCTGAACTGGAGGGGAACCAGTATCCTTGCAGCTAAACAGCTTCTGTGGGCCAAACAGCATCTCTGGAGAAAAGGAATAGGTGACGTTTTGGGTCGAGACCCTCCTTCAGACTGAGCGTCAAGGGAGGGATGTTTGCTGCAAGGATACTGATTCCACAGTACAACTGCGAAGGACTTAAACGAGCGTGGCGAAGGGGGGGGGGGGGGGGGGGGGAACCAGAGCAGCAGGTCAGCAAGTGGAGAGACCAATGGGAAAGTAGACATTATGTCAATTAAGTCTGAAAGGAGGGACAGGCACGGAGAGGCGAATGAACATGGTGGACTTGATGGGCTGAAGTGTGTTTATTTCAAGGCAAGGGGTATTATGGATAAAGCAGATGAACTGAGAGCTTGGACCAGTGCATGGATATTGCGGCCATTACAAAGGTTTGATTGTGAGAGGGGCACGACTGACGGTTCAATGTTTTCATTGTTTCAGCTGCGATAGAGAGGAAGGTGAAAGAGGTGGAAAGTTTGCATGATTAATCAGAGAGAATGTCAAAGTGGTTGGCAGGGAGGCCAGAGAGGCAGGGCCATTAACCGAGGCAATATGGGTAGAGCTTAAACATTTAAACAAGGTGCAATCACTCTAATGAGATCACATTGTAGGCCTCACAGAGCCAATAGAAATTAGAGGAACAACCATGTAAACAAATTATGGAAAGGCATAAAAGCAACAAGGTTGTTATAGTGGCCGATTAATTTCTGAAATAGTGACTGAGATTTACTTAGTGCAACAGGCTTAGATATGGCAAATGGGGTATCCATGAGGGTTTCTTGAAACAGTATGTGGATAGTCCTACTCAAGTGTGAACCAAACTGGGCCTTGTATTGAAAAACAAACCTGTCCTTGTGTCTGGTCTTCCAATGGAAAAGCATGTTGTGAACAGTGATCACAACTCTTTAGGGTTTAAGGTAGTTATCAATAAGGATATCTCTGGATCTTGGTGGATAGTACTAAATTGGGAGAGGGAATATTACAATATAGTTAGGCTGGAGCTAGGGAGAGCAAATTTGGAGCAGCGGTTACTGGCTAAGTCCACACCTGAAACGAGAGTAGTTTACGGAGCAGGTGATCAGAGTTCAGGACTGGCACGCTACTGCAGGAGGGACAGAGTAAGGGAACCTTGGCATATGAAAAAGGTGGCAAATTTGGTTAGAAAGATAAAGGAAGCGTATGGAAAGTTTGGGAAACTGAAATCAGATGGGTCCTTTGAGGAACACAAAGAAAGCAGGGAAGAGCTCAAGTAGGAATGTAGTCGGGCCCGAAGATCATTGTGTCACTGGCAAGTTAAAATAAAGGGAATTCCAAAGTATTGTATGCATACATTAAACATAAGAGGGTAACGAGGGAGAGTGTGGGACCACTCAGGGAAGGAGGGGATTTAGGCTTGTAAGAACAGAATGCAGCCAAGGTACTAAATGAGCAATTTGCATCAGTATTCACAAAGGAGAAGGAACTGGTGGATGGTGAGATCGGTATGGGCATATTAATATGCTCGGGCATTTTGAGATCAAGAAAGAGATGGTGTTGGGTCTCTTGAAGAGGGTTAAGGTGGATACGTCTCCAAGGTCTGATAGGATCAGTCCCAGGTTCCTGAGAGAGGCAAAGGAGGAGATTGTAGGGGCGTTGACAAAGATCTTTGTATCCTCTCTGGCCACAGGCGAGGACCTGGAGGACTAGAGAGGAGCTCGTGTGGTTCCTTTCTTTAAGAAAGAAAATAGGAACAATCCAATAAATTACAGAGTGCAGAGCCTTCACATCAGTGGAAGAGGAGATATTGGAGATTCTTAGTGATAGGATTTACCGGCATTTGCAAGTGAATGGGCTAATTAAGGGCAGTCAACATGGCTTTGCAGGAGCAAATCATGCTTACAAACTTGATTGAGTTTTTTATGGAGTGGATGTTGTCTACATGGATTTTAATAAGGCATTTGACATTGAATTGCATGGGGTCTATAGTGACTTGATACATTGGATTCAGAACTGGTTTACCCACAGGAGATGAGGTGTCGTGGTTGATGGGCTGAATGGGCATGACTAGTGTTCTCCAGGGATCAGTGCCGGGATCTCTGTTTGTGATATATAAATAAATGACGTGGACAAAATAATAGATGGGTAAGTTAGCACGTATGCACATAAAACTAAAATTAGTGGACAGTGAAGACTGTCATAAGGTATAGGAGTAGAATTAGGCCATTCGGCCCATCACATCTACTCCGCCATTCAATCATGGGTGATCTATCTCTCTCTCCTAACCCCATTCTCCTCCCCATCTATATACTAAAACTCTCATTTGTTTGCTTGTCCTGAACTACAGCCAAAACGATACACGATAGTGTGACAATTTTAGGCCCACCTTACTCATCGTCGTCCCTTTGGTGCTAATGGGAGGTTTCATTGAAATCGGTGTTATATTTTTAAAGTTATTCACATTTTAAAGTTTAAATCTATTTCCTAGGGAGGGAGGGGGAGGGAGGGAGGGAGAATAAGGGGGGTTGAGGGGGATGGAGTGGGGGGAGAGGGGAAGGGGATGATGTGAGGGGTGGGGGGAGAGGGGAAGGGGATGGTGTGAGGAGGGAGGGGGGAGTGTAGGAGGGAGGGGGAGGAGGGAGAGGGGAGGGGAAGGGGAAGGGGAAGGGGGAGGGGGAGAGGGGAGGGAAGGGAAGGGAGGGGGGAGGGAGAGGGGAGGGGGGAGGGAGAGGGGAGGGGGAGGAGAGGGTGCTGCACCAATGCAGGTGAGGTTTGGGCCCAACGGGTCCACTTGGTCTAGTAACCTCTAAATCCTGTACTAATCAAGAAACTAAATACTAATCAAGGGATGCAGCAGGAGATAGATTAGTTATGGATATGGATGGAGGAAAGGCAGGTTGAGTTCAATCTGTGGTCATTTAGGAAGCCAAATATAAGGGGAAAGTTAATGGCCAGACGCACGATGCATTGATGTACAGAGGTATCTGGGGGTGCAAGCACATAGCTGCATGCAAGTTGCAATATGAGCAGACAGAATGGTAAAAACAGATGTACTGTATGACATGTTTGCCTTCGTTGGTCTCATAATTGAGTACGAATCTGGAAGTCATTTGCAGCTTCTGAAAACGTTGGTTAGACCACATTTGGAGCATTGTGTGCAGTTCTGGTCGCCCCATTACAGGAAGGATGTGGAGGCTGTGGACAGCATGTAGAAAAGATTTACCAGGATGCTGCCTGGATTAGAACGTATTAGCTCCGAGAAGAAATTGGACAAACTTGAATAGTTTTCTTTGGAGTGTCCGAAGTTGAGGGGAAACCTGATAGGAGCTTAGAAAACTATGAGGAGAATCTTTTTTCCAAAGAATCTTTTTCCAAAACAGGGGGGGGGGGGGGGGGGGGGGGGGGGGAGGGGAGAGGGGGGGGAGGGGGAGAAGCCGATCTTGAATCTGGTAGTATGTGATTTCAAACTTTTGTACGTTTTGCCTGATGGGAGAAGGGAGTAGTGGGAATGATGGGCTGTGAGTGGTCCTTGAATCCGGAGGCAGCATACAGTGTAGATAGAAACTCCTTTGTTTTGCTAACATTAGGGGAGAGGTTGTCAACTTGGCACCATATTATTAGGGTGTATATCTCCTTCCTGTTATGTGCAAACTTGTATATAGAGTTTGTGGAGTGTGTGTGTATGTGGGGGGAGGGGGGGGGGGGGGTTGGAGCTGTTTTGAGTGAATGTTCTGTGCTGTGTCCACAACTCTCAGCAATTTCTTGGGCAGAGCAAATGCCAAGCCAAGGTGTGATGCATCCCAATAACATGCTTTCTATCCTTCCATGACGCACCCATAGAAATTGGTGAGTTATTTGAGATATGCCAAATTTACACCGCCTTCTGAGGAAGTCAAGGTGTTGTTGAGCTTGCATAGCCATAGCAGCAATGGGATTGCATCAGTTCAAATAGTTGGTGATGTTTTCACCAAGGTACATGAAGCTCTCAACCATCTCCACTTTGGCACGATTGATGTAGTGTTCTCCACCTCACGTTCTGGAGTCCCTGGCTAACTCCTTTGTCTTGCTGACATTAAGGGAGAGGTTGTTGTCTTGACACGATATTACTCGGCTCTATTTCTCCTTCCTGGACTCATGATCATCATGGTTCGAGATCTGGTCCTCTTCGATGGTGTTATCTGCAGACTTGTAAATCGAGTCCGAGCAGAATTTGGCGTTCAGTAAAGGACTGAGAACACGGCCTGCGGGGTGCCATTGGCGGGAATGATCCTGGAGGATGTCTAGTCGCCTGTTTGTATCAAAGGCAACCATGGGCCAGGCGGTCAAGAATCCTGGAAAGTACCGCTAAGGGGTGGTGGAAGCAGACGCAATCGTGGCCTTTAAGACGTTTTCAGATAGGCACATGAATATTGCAGGGAATTAAAGAATATGGATCATGTGCAGGCAGAAAGGATTAGTTTAATTTGGCATCGTGTTTGGCACAGGCATCGTGGCCTGTTTTGCGTTTGATGTTGGTGTGCTCTCAAAAGAACAAGCCACATGAAAATACTGATGGTTGAAACATTTCTTCCCACTTCCCGCTGACATTTACAAAAAGTCCTGCATTCGAACGGCAAACAAGCTTGAGAGCCGACTACACTTCCTACAGCAACTCCTGCAAGTTGTCTGATGGCGAAACTAAATTTAACTCCTCCTCCAGCCGAGCCATAAAAGTACTATATTTATCCCGCGGCTGCAGAAATTAAAAGTCAGTTCTAGCCCTGGCCTGACGCTCAGCTCCTGCCTTGTGTTCCCAGCTGACAATTCCTGGAATTGCTGTTTGTTTCCCATAGAAAAATTCTAAATTCAACCTTGGAACAGATTTGCGTCCACCCCCAAACCCTCCAGGGAGTTATTAATGACCATTTAGTACATCAGCTACTTGGTCAAGCACGTAACTAGTGTCCATCAAGCATATGCCAATAATGCCATGTACAGGTGACGCTTTGACCTGGAGTAGTTTCTGATGTACAACAGCAGAGAAAAATGCACCTTAATTCCATTAATGATGCAGTGACTGACTTTTGTCCATTATCAATTCAAACTATTTTTTCAGTGTTTTTTTATTATTGCATTGCTGAGCAAAGCACTGGATTCAAAAATGTTTTTAAAAAAAGAACTCTTAAATATCCTTTAAATAGATGTTTGAGTAATGCACAAAGACTGAACTTGGTAACCACTGAACTTGGTAACTAAACAAACATTTTTGACTTTATTACAAGAGTGAAAGGAACTTTCACTTATTGTAATGGACCAAATGGCTTCAATTCTCAGAACATTTTACAGATCGTTAAACTATATGATTTTTAATTTGGAGATAGGGTGTGAAAACAGGCCCTTCAGCCAACCAGCGATCACCTAGGAGCCAATTAACCTACAAACCTGCACATCTGTGTAATGTTGGTAGGAACCAGAGCACCCGGAGAAAGCCCACGTGGTCACAGGGAAAACATACAAATTCCTCACAGACAGCACCCGTAGTCAGAATTGAACCCCGCTCCCTGGCGCTGTAAGGCAGCAACTCTAACCCCTGTGCCAATGTGCTGCCCCAACCACACATGATTGAAGATGCCTTTTCAATATCCCGATGTCAGTTAAAACTTTGCTTTATCAGCAGCTGAACACATTTTCATATTTTCCCAAAGATAGACACAGAATGCTGGAGTAACTCAGCGGGACAGGCAGCATCTCTGGAGAGAAGGAATGGGTGATGTTTCGGGTCGAGACCCTTCTTCAGTCTGAGAGTCGGGGGAGAGGGAAACGAGACATGGAAGGGTACAAAGAACATGTAAGGTGTGAAAAGAACTGATCAAAGCAGATGTTGAGCAAGGAAATGTACAGTAGTTCATTGTTGGCTGAAGAGAAGGTGATAACGAGGCATACAAACAGTAAAATTAATCAGGAGGACAGTGAAACAAATAGGAGAACTAGGGTGGGCGAGGGACGGAGAGAGAGGGAAAGCAAGGGTTACTTGAAGTTAGAGAAATCAATATTCATACCGCTGGGTTGTAAGCTGCCCAAGCAAAATATGAGGTGCTGTTCCTCCAATTTGCATTTGGCCTCACTCTGACAATGGAGGAGGCTCAGGTCAGTATGGGAATGGGAAGGGGAGTCAAAGTGTTTAGTAACCAGGAGATACATTAATTCCAGAAAAGCTTTTGGTCGTCCTTATTGCTTTTCCTTCACTGGGACATGATCATCATAAAAGGGACGATGTAAATAGAAATTGGTGTTTCCGAACAACGCGAGCAGTTGGAACAGGCAACCTGCTGACGTGGATCTCCCTGAGTCAGGCCTGTTGCCCTCAGTCCCCCCTGAACCTGCTTCTCTGAACGGGGAGGCTAATCACTCAATTGTGCATCTGAGTAGCAGCGGGACTTCAAGCGAGATAACGGGGTCACTTGGGTGAGGCCCAAAGAAAAGTCTACCTCAGGGCCCCCCTGAAGAACTCAAACCTATCTAAAGCCACTGAAACATTTGAAAACGACAACAAAAAAAAACGCATCGCAAAATTAAATAATCTTATTTTTTTTAAATCAATAAAAAAACACTCGATGAATTGAAAACATTAAACTGAATGCAAATAACCTAAAACTATAGTGCACTTTATTCTTGCCTCTCTTCCCTGCGGCCCTATAATTTCCCATTCTAACAAACAGGTTCCCAGAACTCGAGCCAAGTCTAACCTCGCACCAGATCAGAGGGCAATTTTCCAAGTGTAAATGCTGGGAAATTTCAGCAAACTCCTATGTTCCTCCACTGGACTAAAAATCTATTAGGATTCCAGCAAGAGGGCACACCCAGGAAACTATTGGCAGAGCTCAAACAGTAAGTGTGTTCCACAGCCACTCTTGATCTGCTGAAAAATGTTCACATTTCCACCCAGCCAAGGCCAAGCCACTAAGTAAATGGATGCGGTGAGATTTTGATACTTGTGCACATTCCAGTTATTTATATTCAATCTGGAGAACTTCTTGGTGCCCCAGTGCTTAAAGTCCTAAACAAATTTACAGCGCAGTTTGTGCTGAGTCGCTTAATCAGCCAGGGCTACATTACAGTCACAAGCTTTTGGGAGAACGCACTGGCACCATTCCTGCTTCTGATCCAGCGAACCCTGCTTAAAAGTTGCACGGTGTGGGGCTGCAATATTTCCCGCTGTCAAAGGAACTGCTACCACTCACCACCTAGGGCCTCACTTGAAAATTGGCTAATTGAGGGCAGTTGGCAACTGTGAAATCGTCTACGCCAAGGCAAATCGGCACCTTTTAGAAAGAAAGAAAGAGGTTTAATAACATGAATTGAATTGATCTTTTCCAAGTTGAACCATGGAAACAAACCTATTGGAAGAGTAGTGAGCAGTAAGTAGTAAAGCTGACATTTATAAACATTACATTTAACCATTTAGAGTCATAGAGTGATACAATGTGGAAACAGACCCTTCGGTCCAACTTACCCACACCGGCCAACATGTCCCAGCTACACTACTCCCACCTACCTGTGTTTGGTCCATTTCCCTCTAAACTTATCCTATCCATGTACCTGTCTAACTGTTTCTTAAACAATGGGATAGTCCCAGCCTCACCTACCTCATCTGGCAGCTTGTTCCATACACCCACCGCCCTTTGTGTGAAAAAGTTACCCCTCAGATTCCTTTTCAATTTTTCCCATCCACCTTGAACCTATGTCCTCTGGTCCTCGATTCCCCTACTCTGTGAAGAGACTTTGTGCATCTACCCGATCTATTCCTTTTGTACACCTTTCATGATCTTATGCACCTCTATAAGATAATCCCTCATCCTCCTGCGCTCCAAGGAATAGAGACCTAGCCTACTCAACCTCTCCCTGATTGAGAATGATCAGCCATGATCACATTGAATGGCGGTGCTGGCTCGAAGGGCCGAATGGCCTCCTCCTGCACCTATTGTCTACTGTCTATTGTCTAAGCTCAGACCCCCTAGTCCTGGTAACATCCTCGAAAATCTTCTCTGAACCCTTTCAAGCTTGACAACATCTTCCCTATAGCATGGTGCCCAGAACTGAACACAATACTCTAAATGCGGTCTCTCCATCGTCTTATACAACTGCAACATGACCTCCCAACTTTCCTACTCAATACTCTGACTGATGAAGGCCAGTGTAGCAAGCCTTCTTGCCACCTTATCTGTCTGCGACTCGACCTTCAAGGAACCATCCACCTTAGTACATTGGTTCCAGACATGTGGGAAAAGCAATTCCCATACTCCCAATCTCGTGAAGAAACCACAATATTTTATACCCATTGACATTCAGATTGGGTTCTTTGCTCCCCCTCCTCGACTTCAACCTGAATGAAAACACTTAAGTGACAGAGATGTGCAGCAACATCAAGTGCTCTTCTACCTTCGAGGACTTGATCCAACCTCCGTATTAGAGTCATCGAGTCATGCAGCATGTAAACGAACCCTTCGGCCTAACTCGTCCACACTGATCAAGGTGTTCCATCTAAGCTAGTCCTATTGCCCCTATTGGCTAGTCATACAACCTTTCCTATCCAAGTACCTGTCCAAATGTATTTTTTAAATGTTGATATAGTACCTGCCTCCACCAGCTCCTATGGCAGCTCGTTGCATATACTCACCTCACTCTGTGCAAAATAGTCGGCTCTTCGGTTCCTGTTCAGCCTTGACCCTCTCACAGTAAGCCAATGTCCTTTGGTTTTTGATGCCTCTACCTTTTGCAATTACCCTATCTATTCCCCTCTTGATATTATACATCTCGATAAGATCAGCCCTCAGACTGCAGCACTGCAGGGAATAAAGTCCTCGTCTGCCCAACCTTTCCCTAAAGCTCCTGCTTGAATCCTGGTAGCATCCTCGTAAATCTTCTCTGCACCTTTTCCAGCTTAATGACCTTCCTATGGCAGGGTGACTGAAACTGAACACAATACTCGAAATACGGCCTCACTGTAACATAACATTTCTTTTTCTCTACTTAATAACCTGACTGGATGAAGGCCAATTTACCGAAAGCATTCTTTACAACCCTTCCTACTTGTGACACCACTTTCAGGGCACTATGTACCTGTACTCCTAGACCCCTCTGCTCCACAACGCTCCCCTGGGCTCCACCACTCATTGTGCATTTTTATCATTTATTCTTTTCCCTGAACTACTATCCACCTCATCAGTGACCTCGGGCTATCTTTGATTGGACTTTACTGGCTCTACCTTGCATTGCACGTAATTCCCTTGTCATGTATTGGTACACTGTAAATAGCACGATTGTAATCACGTCTTGTCTTTCTGCTGGCTGGTTAGCATGCAACAAAGGCTTTTCACTGTACCTCGGTACACGTGACAATAAACTGATGCTACATTTGGAAATTCAAGGAACATTTTCACTCTTTCCCCATTGTCTCATTTGCAGAGGAGCTGTCTTTTTTTTTAATCACTTTCTTGCGGTATCCACCCATACTTCCCTTCATCTTCGTCAATCCAATTTACCGTCGTGTCTCCCCTTGGAAGAAAGTTTTCTCCAAATTTTCTTTGTTGTGCAGTCTCAAAATCTAGATAATCGACCTTCTGGATTTCCATTCTCCGCAGTTCAGGCTCTACCAATCTACCCAACAAACTTGTGCTTTCCCTTCCTTACGCTGACTGAGATTAAAACCATTATTCCCTTTCCCGCCGAGGCTGTTCTCCCAGTGTAGCTCACATCTCTGCTCCCTTGTATCCAAGGGGCATAGATCTCAATGGATATAGTGACAACCAATTTACTCATTTGCTGTCAGTTCTCTTCATAGAGTCATACAACGTGAACACAGGCTATTTGGACCAACATGCCCCCATCTACACTAGACCCAGCAGCCTACTTTTGGTCCATTTCCTTCTAGACCTATCCTATCTATGTACCTGTTCCAAAGTATTTTAAATAAATTTCAACTCAACAAAGCACATTGAGCCCTGTTCATCTGTCAAAGCTGCTTACACTTCCAGAGTCATTCTGGAGTGCAAAGTAACCCTTGGTTCTTTTATCTTTCACTATAGTAGGACAATGGTGTGGCTAACAGTGACAGGTTCCCCTTTCCACTCCCCTCTCTCACCCTCTCCACTCCCCTCTTCCAGCCTCTCCCCATCCCCTTCTCCTTCCGTTGTCCCCTCTCCCCACTCTCCCCCCTCTTGCCTCCCCTCTCCCCCACTTCTTCCCTGCTCTTCCCCTATTTCTCTCTCGCCCACCTTCTTGCCCACCCATCTCCCCTCCCCTTGCGCCCCTGTCTTCACCCATCCCCTACCGCTTTGCCTACACCCCTCCCTCTCACCCCTGCCTCTCTCCTCCCCCTCCAATCCACCCCCTCCCTCCACCCTTCCCTCCCCTCTCCCTCCCCCTCCCCATCCCCCCGTCTCCCCACCCCCTCCCTCCACCCTCCCCTCTTACCTCCCCACTCTCCCACCCCCTCCCTCCACCTTCCTCTCCTCCTTTCTCGCCCACCACCCCCATCACCCCCCTTCCATCCCACCTTCAACCACGCCCCCAGGTCCCACTCCATCTCCCCTTCACCCTCCTCTACCCCCAGCCTCCCCCTCCCCCGTTCTAGCACGCTGCCCACTCTCCCTCCCATCCAACATCAACCATCTTCCATCTCCAATACCCAGGCTTCCCCATTGTCTCCCATCCCCTCCCACTCTCTCCACTCCCCACCATCCCTTATTTTGCCCCATCTACCTCCTTCTCCCTCGTTCCCTCACGCTCCCCATCCCTCGCTTACACTCACCATCCCTATTCACTCTGCATTCTCTGCCCCCCTCTCTTCACCACTCTCTTTGTGCTCCTCGTTGTCCTCTCCCCTCCTGCCCGTCTCTCTTCCCTCCCTCCCTGGCCACCGTTCTCTCTCCCCCTCCCCCTCCACAATCTCTCACTCACAAGCCCCTCATGCTCCCAACTTCCCCTCCATCTCCCTCCTTCCCCCACTCTCTCCATTGCCTCTAACCTGCTCCATTCCCACCCCCTCCACTTCTTCTTCACCCCTCCCCTCCTTGCCACACCCCTGCTCCCCTCACTCTCCAGTCTCCCCCTCCCTCTCTACACACCCCCACCTCTGCTTCACACACACCCTCTCCTCACCCTCGCCCTCTCCACCCACCCTTCACACCCTCTAGGGTCCACTCTCCACATCCTCCCCATGCTCCTCCTCTCCCCTCCCCCTTGTCTCTCTCCATCTCCCCTTCCCCCTTCTTACCCAAGCATCACTCTATCTCTCCCTCCCCATTCCTCCACACTCTCCACTCTCCACACTCCCGTTCCTCTCCTCCCTCCATCCCAAACCCATTTCCTCCACCCTCATCCCTTCCCACCTCTCTCTCTCTCTCTCTCTCTCTCTCTCTCTCTCTCTCTCTCTCTCTCTCTCTCTCTCTCTCTCTCTCTCTCTCTCTCTCTCTCTCTCTCTCTCCTCTCTCTCTCTCTCTCTCTCTCTCTCTCTCTCTCTCTCTCTCTCTCTCTCTCTCTCTCTCTCTCTCTCTCTCCTCCCTCCCTCCCTCCCTCCCTCCCTCCCTCCCTCTCCTCTCCCCTCCCACCCTCTGCTCCCCCACCTTTCATCCCACACTGTTCACACCACCCTCTATTACCCTCTTCCCTCCGCAGTTCTCACTTCCCCTTCTTTCACCTTCCATCTCTTTCATCCTGTGTCACAGCCCTTACCACCCTCTCCCCAGACAACCACCCCCCCTCCCCCTTCTCTACCTCCTCCCATCCTTCTAATCCCACTCACCCCCAACCTCCCACTCACCCTCGCCTTCCCACCCTCCCCCATCTCCTCCACCCTCTCCCCACCTCACTTCCCCTACCACCCTCTCCCACCCTCTCCCCACCTCACTTCCCCTACCACCCTCTCCTCTCCTGAAATCCATTTCCTTTGCAAACATATTTGCTGGATCTATCCAATATATTTAAAGACCCTCTAACAAGGGGCAAGATTTGTATTCTATTTCTGTCGATTTAAATAGCACGTTTACTTTGTCATATGTTGTGACATCATTAGTGTTCTTCCCTGGCCCTTCGAGTCTTCATGTGTTAATTATGCGCTGATCATTGCATTTGGATGCCACATTTGCATTTTCTACTGATGCTCATCATTTGTCTATATTGCATTTGATTTGCCATTTGTCTGCCTAATAGCACTGGGATTGTGGGTGCTTTTCTCCATTGTGAAGTGCTCTATGCAAATTTAACAAGCTCGCACATGTCCTCAGTAGAAAGAGAACTCTTAAGGATTAAAAGTAGTTTCAAGCATTTATTTCTTACCCTCCTGAAACATAGAAAACGTAGAAACATAGAAAATAGGTGCAGGAGTAGGCCATTTCGGCCCTTCGAGCCTGCACCGACATTCAATATGATCATGGCTGATCATCCAACTCAGTAACCTGTACCTGCCGTCTCTCCATACCCCCTGATCCCTTTAGCCACAAGGGCCACATCTAACTACCTCTTAAATATAGCCAATGAACTGGCCTCAAACTACCTTCTGTGGCAGAGAATTCCACAGATTCACCACTCTCTGTGTGAAAAAAAAGGGTCTCGACCCGAAACGTCACCCATTCCTTCTCTCCAGAGATGCTGCCTGCCCTGCTGAATTACTTCAGATTTTTGTGTCTATCTTCAGTTTAAACCAGCATCCGCAGTTCCTTCTTACACACTTATTCCTGTGTCCCTTTATTTCTGACCAAACTTGACACCACAGGAGGTTTGGTTTAGTTTAGTTTAGCTTAGAGATGCAGCACGGAAACAGGCCCTTCAGTCCATCGAAGCAGCAGCGACCAGTGATCCCCGCACATTAACACTATCCTACACGAGGGACAATTTACACTTATACCAAGCCAATTAACCTACAAACCTGTACCTCTTTGGAGTGTGGGAGGAAACCGAAGATCTCGGCGAAAACCCACGCCGGTCACGGGGAGAACGTACAAACTCCGTACAGACAGCACCCGCAGTCGGGATCGAACCCGGGTGAGCAGCAAGCGCAGTAAGGCAGCAACTCTACCGCTGTGCCACCATGCCACCCTTGGTGTGGTACCAAACTGCGTGCCACAAGATGGGCACACACATTAGCAAATCCATCCGCATTATGTCGGAGCTTCAGGAAGCAAACCTGCTAAAGCTCCTCCTGTTTGGAGAAGGGAATGTGATTTTGTAAAATTGATACTCATCCCTCTCACACACGCTCCCCATTTCCCATTCAGACGGTTCCTTATCTAGTCCTGCATAATATCCTTCATTCCCAAGGATTTAAAATTAATTATTAGCCTTTCATGTGGGATTTTCTGAAAGGACCATCACGTCCAACTGAACCATAGTGATTTTGTTGACTGTTTTCTTTATAAAATCTTCAAAGCAACCCAGGAGAAGTTAATTGTGACTGTTGTTAAGCTTTCGCAGCAGATGTGCCCGTCTGACTGCTCTTTGTTTCCATTGTCTTCCTCAGAATTAATGTAAGGCCGAGGGATCTATTGTAGTTGCATTACATTTACCGCACTTATACATCTGATGTGTTTGTTTCTATTTCTGCAAAATGTCACCACAGCTATTGACATGACACCGCAGATATGGAATAAAGTATAAAAATGCTGGAAATTGTTAGAATGTCAGACAGCATCAATGGAGAGAGAGAGAATTGAATTGCCGTAAATCAATGCAGTTTCTCCCTGCACAGATATATTTCCTTTACCGAATATTCCCAATGTCTTCTGTTTCTGTAGCCTTCTTGATAAATCTCCCTATGCCCTTCAAATTCATAACTTCATAGGTGATAGGAGAAGGATTATGCCATTTGCTCACCAAACGCCCTCCCCAATTCCTCTTGGCTCAGGAGACATTCGGGCAGCATGGTGGCACAGCGGTAGAGCTACTGCCTTGCAGCGCCAGAGACCCGGGGTTCGGCTGACTATGGGCGCTTGTCTGTACGGAGTTTGTATGTTCTCCCTGTGACCTGCGAGGGTTTTCTCTGAAATCTTCGCATTCCTCCCACACTCCAAAGACGTACAGGTTTGTAGATCAAATGTACATTCTCCCTAGTTTGTAGGATAGTGTTAGTGTGTGGGGATCGCTGGTCGGTGTGGACTCAGTGGGCCAAAGGGCCTTTTTCCGCTCTGTATTTCTAAACTAAACTTGCCAGTGATTAATTTTCTTTAACCTTGTAACTACCTACTTGCAATGAAATCTGTGATGTTCAATGTGCCATGATATTTGGATAGTAAGTAAGTATTTTCCTTTACACAAAAAACACATCTAGAAATTTCACAACCAATTTTACTTTTGAAATGACTAATTCTCTATTACCTTGTAAAAGGTTTGTTATGTGATTATTTTTGTTTAACAACAAAATATATGTTGCTGTTAGTTTTAAATCACAGGCAGAGACTGCATTTAGTGTCCAGTCATAAAGTAATTCAGCATGGAAACAGGCCCTTCGGCCCAACTTGCCCATGCTGACCAAAATGCCCCATCTACACTAGTTCCACCTGCCTGCGTTTGGCCCACATCTCTCTAAAACGTTTCTATCCATGTACTTGTCCAAATGTCATTTAAATGTTGTCATAGTACCATCTGCCCTCTCCGGCAACTTGTTCCATATACTCTCTGCGCGAAAAAGTTGCCACTCGGGTTCCTATTAAATCATTCCTCTCTCACCTTAAACCTTTATCATCAGGTTCTTGATTCCTCTACTCTGGGTAAAGGACTCTGCACATTCAATCTATCTACTCCCCGCATGACCATAAATACCTCCATAAGATCATCCCTCATCTTCCTGCGGTCCAGGGAATATAGTCTGCCCAACCTCTCCCTGTACCTCAGCCCCTTGAGTCCCGGCAACATCCTCATTAATCTGTTTAAGGCACCAAAGGAGACAGCATCAGACGTTAATGGTCAAGTATCATCAGCATTGTCTCAGCACGGGCACTGAGTGTAGACGTGGCCTGTAGGCAATGTGACTGTAAAAGGCATGTCCCAGTTACGCGATTTTTAAGGCGACTGCCGGCGACTGTCAAAGTCGTAGCAGATCGCCAAAATGTTCTTTTACCCTACAACAATGACCACGACAATGCCGAGTCAGGTCGATAAGAGTTGCTTTTTTTGTGAAAACTAGCACCTGGCTAAGAGATTACACCTTCTTCGGAAACATCACAAAATTCCCACGCTTACCTGACCGTCAAACTGTCGCCTCCAATCTACCTGTCAAATGTCCTGACGGTAAATAAATTGGTTAAACAAAACTATCTTCTGGTATCTTCAAATGCCTTTTCTTAATTTAATATTACGTGCTTCTAAATGCATCTGCGACAACCTAGCAAACCTGGGGACAGCATGCGACAGACAGCGCCCGCAATAAGCTACGATACCTGGCGACAAGCCAGCTGTCGCCGAGAAATTTCTATCTGGAATTTTTTTTCCGCGACGCGCCGAGATCCACTACGATTCATTGAAGACTCCTCACGATCATGCCCGCGACACCCCAGCAAACGTTCGGCGACAGCCTAGTTGCCGGCAGTCACCTTAATATCGCCTAAGTGGGACAGGCCCTTAAAGCTGGACAGCAGGAGGTGACTGTCAGGAACCGGAAGACTGGGTCCCAGGCCCTGTTATCAGATGCAAGGCCTGACAGGAAAGTAGGCAGCATAATGGTGCAACTAGTAGAACTGCTGCCTCACAGCCCCAGTGACCTGGGTTTAATTCTGACCTGTCTGTGTATCCTTGGGTCTGTGTGAGTTTTTTCCGGTGCTCTAATTTCCTATCGTATCCCAAAACTGTTGACAGGTTAATTGACCACTGTAAATTGCTCCTAGTAGGTAAATGAATGGTAGAGTCTAGGGGGCAATTGATTGGAGTAGAATTTGCGTAAAAACGGGCATTTAATGGTTGGCGTAAACCTGATGGGCAGAAAGGCCTGTTTCTGTGCTGTAATTCTCTATTAATGATAGAGCTCTATGATTCCAATAGTTGAGAATGGAAGGAAGAGTTGCAAGTTTGTCTTGTGGAATTCTATATTGCACTCTATTGGACTTACAACCCAATGATATGAACATTGAATTTCCCATTTTCCTGGTGCTATCTCTCTCTCCTCCTACAAACACTCACCCGTCCATCTGGTTTTCTTCTCCCTTTGTTCACCCCTCCAGTCCCCAATTCCCATCAGGTTCCAACCCCTCTCATGTAGTTCCACCTAACCCCCTCCAGCCTCCATCCCATCCCCACCCACCTTGCACTATTACATACTGGTAATCTTTTCTCATCTCCCTCAGTCTGACGCTGAAATATAATGTCACACCACTCCCAACACCCTTTGCCATGTTGGAGATTCACCATTACTTCCCATCTCAGTTTGTGGCCTTTTATTGCAATGGCAACTTTGGGACCCAATGTACATGTTTCCACGTTTAAAGGAGGACTGCGTTTTGGGTTCTGAGTTGGTGTCCATTTAAAAGCTGCATTCGGCCAGATTGACGTGGCAAACTACAGGGCAAGTCCACTGCTCCATTTTACAGTGGCACAGTGGAGCCGCTGGTAGAGCCCCAGAGGCCTGGGTTCGATCCTGACCTCAGGTGCTGTCTGTGCCGAGTTTGCATGTTCTCCCTGTGACCGTGTGGGTTTCCTCTGGGTGATCCGGTTTTCTCCCACATCCCAAAGTCATTCGGCTTTGTAGGTGAACTGGCCTCTGTAAATTGACTTCAGTGTGCAGGGAGTGGATACGAAAGTAGGGTCACAAAGGGCTAGTGTGAACGATGGTTGGCCCGAACTCGGTGGGACGAAGGGCCTGTTTCCATGCTGTAACTTTCAATCAATCAATATCTTTAAAAAAACAATCCCAATAAAAAGTGATTGATTTTTCATGGTGACTGCATCACTCTCTTCACAGATGCTGCTTGACTTTCTGAATATTTCTCGCATGTTGTATGATAATTAGCAGGCACCCGATCAGTTTTTATCAGGATGGAGGGTTTAAGATTCCACCTCCAGGACTTTTTTTGCCAATTATTGACTGTGAAGAAAATGTTTCCTCTTCCTGCACTAAAATTTTGACCTGTAAAACAGGTTGATTAAAATAGAAGTTTCAAAGAGCTGCATGCTTAATAGCAATTTAAAAATTAAGGGTTTCCTTTCCTATGTTAAATATTCAGGGTGTTTTTACCAGTGAAGTTAGCAACAACCTCTGTCATGTCCGCTGGAATGATGGATGTAGTAATATACCGGACAATACCAGGAAATGTCAAACAGTAGGTGGATGGTACTGGGCTTTGGAAGCACCTAGTTGTCTTTTAGGGAACATAGTGCACACAATGTTAAAGTAAAAAGGTTGCACTGGCTAGCTTTCATATTTGTCCACCCTAATTTGTACATTATGTTTATTTCCGTGTGAATTATATAAAGGCCAAAATAAATTTGAAATGTAAAATTAAGTGTTCGGAGGCACGGTGGAGCAGCGGTTGAGTTGCTGCCCTACAGCCGCAGGTACCCGGGTTCGATCCTGAATGTGCTTGTCTATACGGAGTTTGTACATACTCCCCGTGACCTGCGTGGATTTTCATTGTGAGCTCTGGTTTCCCCCAACATTCCAAAGACATACAGGTTTGTAGGTTAATTGACTTGGTATAAATTGTAAATTGTCCCTAATGTATGCAGGATAATGTTGGTGTGCGGGGATTGCTGGTCAGCGTGGAGTCGGTGGGCCGAAGGGCCTGTTTCTATGCCGTATTTAGAGATAAACTATTCTTTATGCTGTGGCTAAAATAGGTGAAACTCTCGATTTTAAACCGCAAAACACGGCAGAATGTACCAAGTTGTCATTCGAATGAAAATATATTCTTAATGTTTGCTGTATCTTCTTTTATATGATGAAGCAAGCAATTTACCTTATGATACTCCTGTGCCTATCTACATGCATGAGCGCAAAGATAATTTGTGAGCAAATGGGTAACGGAAAAGTAAATGGAATGAATGGAATTATCATCCTTTTTTTAAAGAGTCCTTTGTCTTTGACATGGGCTTAGTATTTCTATATTACGACCTCAGAAATATGACTTCTGTTTAATTAATGGTTTTATTTAAGGCTTTAAGTGTGAAATAGAATTAGAGAACCGTCCTTTCTCACAAAGTGTGACATGTTTTAATTCTCTGATCAGTCCTAGAAGAAAATATATTATTTGGCACAGAATACCGTTTCCTGGTGGAAATTTTGCTATGATCCCATGCATGCATGAACAGAGTTTTAGTTTCCTCCCAAAGACACAATATTATTGAAGATTATTTATTTTTAATTGCAGTTTAAAAAAATATATATTATTCCCATTTTTCTAACTATTAAGTAGCCTATTATAAAGCTTTTTGTCCTCATGAATTTTAAAAAAGAATTTAATTTTTTAACAGATCTTCAAGGCGGGCGTTTCATTTCAACACTTTATGCTAATCTTTGCAAAAACTTTGGCAGCCATCTTTGTCTAACACACAAAGTCATTGTTGCAGCTTTGAATGTCAGGAATGAGAAGCCTTTGAATGGTTTAAAAAACAAAGCCAAGTTTCCTCAAAGCTTTCTTTGTTGGGACAGGAAGAAGGTCAAAAAATGGTGTCAGCTGAGAATTCTTATCCATATGTCTTTCCATGTTCATCCTCACTATGCCAAATATCCATTCCGATGTCTTCAACGGTAATATCAAGGGAGCTATGATAGATAAATGAATTTCTGAAAGAAATATTGGTCTTCTAAAAGCACGCTTTTGCATTTAATTACTTTAAAATGGGCTACTTTGCCATTAAACTGCAAGGACCGATTTTCCTTTAAATTGCACAATACATAATTTTTGACTTGTACCCTAAATTATTTCATGAAAATTAATGCTATCTTCAGTGAGTGCTAACTAGTCATCTGATTGGGCTTTGATTCCCATTTTTATAAAATAAATAGAACATTTTTTTTATATAGCTCCTTTTAATGTTTGCTGTTAAGAATTTTTTTGCCAGTTTTTAATTTCAGTTTATGTTGTTCAAATAACTACAGCTGATGGGAGATCTCATTCAGTAAATATGTGACCCAGCAGGTGGACTGCAATAATAAAAATGAATCAAATTGCACTGGTTGAATGCCACCCAACTTTCCGTACTGAGGAGCGGTTCTCTGGGTGCGGGGGGTAGGAATGGTTGGAATTGGTAAGCACTGCACTGCGGTTTGATTACCAGACGTTGTGATTTGTTGAAGTAATAACTGTGGCACTTTGGGGATTCATTTTGCTGGGGAGACATCATGGTTTCCACATTACAGATGTAACCATTCATGAACGAGAAGGTACTGGTGGATATTTTGTGAATTATCATGCTAGTTACTAGGTATGGGATGCAGCGGAACAATTACAAAGACAAATTTTTAAGACAAAGTTGCGTACACACTTGAGGGCATTACTTTCAAAATTATGGGCAAAAAGTATTGCAGTCATATATTGTATCCCTTGACTTGAACAGTGTTCTTGATATCTTGGTGGTAAATTACTGGTTTGAACAGTCTTTAAACATAACCTGGTGGGAAGATGAAAGACAATATATAAAATAAACAATGTTGTCTTTCTCATTCAGCACAGGTAGTTTAGTTTAGTTTAGAGATACAGCGCGGATACAGGCCCTTCGGCCCACCGAGTCCACGCCGACCAGCGATCCCCGCACATTAACATTAGCCCATACACACTAGGGACAATTTTATACCAAATCAATTAACGTACAAACCTGTACGTCTTTGGAGTGTGGGAGGCAACCGAAGATCTCGGAGAAAACCCACAGGGAGAACGTACAAACTCCGTACAGACAGCACCCGCTGTAAGGCAGCAACTCTACCACTGCGCCACCATCTGCCCCATAATTGATAATTGATTATTTTGAACAAAAATAGGGACTGCATGCAAATGTGGCACCCATGTTATGCATGGAAGGATCCCACCCGTTGATTGAAGGACTGATTAATTTGTTTCTCATTGAACAAGCTAAGGGACAAATGTGGGCCAGAACACCAGGAAAACTTGGCGTTCTTCGAATAGTGCCAAGCGATCTTTGGGATTCAGTTCAACCAGTGGAACAGCAGACCTCCCAACCCTTCCGAATTTGGCGGAAAGTTTCCGCTTTCTTATTTCATTTCCACCATTTTGCCTCACATTTTTCCGCAAAACACATGCCTCGCCACTCGCTCTTCCACCAGCCCCCACCCTACCGCTCGCCTGGCCTTGCCGCTCGCCTGCCTTCACCGCTCGCCTGGCCTCACCTGGCCTGGCTTCGCCGTCCGCCTGGCTGCTTGCCGCTCGCCTGCCTTCACCGCTCACCTGGCCTCGCCGCCCGTCTGGCCTCGCCGCTCTCCTGACCTCGCCGCTCGCCTGCCTTCACCGCTCACCTGGCCTCACCGCTCGCCTGCCTTCACTGCTCACCTGGCCACGCCTAGCCTGGCCTCGCCACTCGCCTGGCCTCACGGCTCGCCTGCCCTTGCCTCACCTGGCCTCGCCGTTCGCCTAGGTGGGAGTGGGGGGAGAGAGGAGAGGGGAGTGGGGATGGGAGGGCAGAGGGAGGGAGGAGGAGGGGAAAGGTGGGGTGGGGAGGGGAGTGGTAGAGGGGGAGGGGTGGGGGGAGTGGGGGTAGAGTGAGAGTGGGGGGGTGGGTGGAGGGGAGTGGGGATGTGGGGGAGGGTAGTGGAGGGGAGTAAGGTGGGGAGGGAGTTGGGGGGACATGAACCGTTGTGATTTGCTGTTGAAGACCACTGGAGCAAGTATGTCTTCAATGAAATTAGGGATGTGCTGCTTTAAATGAAACTCTTTCTGCATAACTTAGTCATACATTTTATGACCGTTGTTCTTTTATTCAATACCAAGAGAATTGGGATGTTTAAGGAAAAAGCAAAATGGAAAAAGCAAAACACAACAATTTTTTCTTTGTGTTGTAAAAAGTATTTCTGTTCAATAACCTTTCCATAAATAGCAGAATATACTCATGATAGACCTGACATTGTTCATGTAGTCCAAGAACTAGACTGTTGGAAATAATAGTAATTTTTCACACATAGATGTAACGCAACGCATACGCGCATTTGGCGTGCATACTTTTTTGTTGCTGAGAAGTTGCATTACGTGCCATATTATGAATTTTGATATAAAATTCTGAATGTTGGACATCAAAATTATGAAATTGTAAAATCAAATGTTGGGAGGAGGTCTGGATCAGACATAACATTCTGGAGCAACTCAGTGGTTCAGGCAGCATCTCTGGAGAAAAGGAACAAGTGATGCTTCAGGTCGGAACCCTTCCTCAGACTCCACATCTGCAGTTCCTTCCTACACAGTGGAACTGGCAAATAGATTAATATCTCGTGTTGCACAAGTTACCAACCTAACAGAGTGGTATTTGAACATGTTTTAAAGCCTTTGCTTGAAGCCCCAATCTAACGTCTTGAAGGATTATACTACGCTGCAAACTATAGCAAATAAATTGGCCACCATGAAAATGCACGGCTTTAGCACCGGCCAAGTGATCCTCCACATTGACGTTCTAACATTTTCCCATTGATACTGTTCGGCAACACCCCGTTTTTATGTGGTGAATGAATTTGTGCACACCCATTAGCACCAATTAAAATTGAAACTCCACCAGCAGATTATTTTTTAGGAACAATGTTGTCCTTTATTTTTGGGAACGTGACCATTCTTTTGTCCTTCACCGACTCTCCATTATTCAAGTACTAATGACATCATTGGCGAGCCAGGTTGGAGAACACACTGCTTTAATTAGCGAGCAGTTGCCAAAGCATGAAATGAAAACAGAAAATTCCAGCAACAGTCAGTAAAATATTAAATTTGGATCAAGGGTTATCCCCACGATGCTGTTCTGAGGAAGCGGGTCACGTTGTACTGTTTATTCCAGTGCTACACAACTGAAAACGAGCTAACAATCATTTCCGGATTGTTTTATGTCACTCTGGAAATGTCACTCCCGGTGTGAGGCCTAATTGTGCTCCTAACTCGATTTCCACATTTGGTGTGTTCCCACTGATGCGTGTCCTGCCACCCAATACCCCTTTCACACAGCGGCCCTCTCGATTGCTCTCCATGTGCACTAATTGGGCCTCTGATCCCACTGGGCAGATGGGGCAACGAAGGAAAAACATTGCCTCAGCGTTAAAACAACACTGAAGGTTGCGTTGATGGCTCATGATTGAAACGGTGGTTGGCGTGATAGATAGCCGGTCCATAGAATCCCTGGGCCTGAGTTTCCCCCCCCCTCCCCCTCACTGCCCCCCACAGGTATAACAGGTGTTTCCTGTATATGATGACCAATTGGAATCTCACTTTTCAGATTTTCTCACCTCAGTATTCTTTTTTCCTTTGTTATTAAATGCAAAACGTTTCACAATGAAGGTGAAATTTTAACCCCTGGATTATATGGAACGAGATTAAGTAACACCTTCACATTAATCTTACAGTGAGCTGGATAGGTTGCGGATCCAAAACTACCAGAAAACATGATGGTATTTTTTCTGAAGAAGGGTCTCGACCCGAAAGGTCACCCATTCCTTCTCTCCAGAGGTGCTGCCTGCCCCGCTGAGTTACTCCAGCATTTTGTGTCTAATTGGTATTTTTTCAAGTGAGTTTCTCTGAGACTTCATCCAATCCTTTATCCACTCATCAAAGAACATTCTGCTCCAGATTCCAGCATTTAGTCTTGTATAATCTCCTCATCCTGGGGATTCATCCCCTTCACCCAGTCTAATGGCATTTTTGGTGATTGTGACCAAATTTGTAGTGTCTTTGCAGCCTTTGACCAATCCCTTCACGTACGTAGTTATCATTGGGTGCCACATTTACCTGTTCAGTTGCCCTGTCCACTGCCTATTTTTCATCGATCCAATATTTTTGTGGGTGAGAGAAGAAGGCCATTCAGCCCTTTCATCTATGCCAGCTGTCAGAGCGATCCCATCAGTCCTGATCCCCTATAATGGGCCTGTAAACCATTCTCTCGCACATGCCCCTCAACTCCCCTGCTCCCCCCATTCTCCTCTCGCCTGCCTTCACAGAAGGTGATTTACAATGACCAAGGCACCATCCAAAAACAGACTCTACAAATGCTTTGATAGGATGTTGGTCAGCCTTTGCTTTGCCCGCCTAAACATTTCCCAGCTAGTCCCCAGCTTAAGGGAATACATGGTTTCCCTGAAGCTTACCTATTGTCTTTGGTCTCACCAAAAACTCAATTCTCTTGCCACTGGAAAGATGTCAGAGAAGCTGGTAAATCTAGAGTGCTGTAATGTAGGAATAATAAGGAGCAGGAAACGTTACCCATTCCTTCTCTCCTGAGATGCTGCCTGACCTGCTGAGTTACTCCAGCATTTTGTGAAATAAATACCTTCGATTTGTACCAGCACCTCCAGTTATTTTCTTACACTATATGTTTTTGGGAAGACCCGTAGAAGATGGCCAGACCCTGGCTCCACACCAGCCCTCTCATGCCAAATATTTTCTGATCTCTTATAATTCCAAATCTTACAATAGGTCATTGCCCTAAAATATTATTTCTGACCTTTGCTGCATGGATGCCACCTGACTACTGACTATTTCCCACCATACCCTGGTTTTATTTCTGGTTTGCATTGTCTGCCATATTTTGTGTTACAATGTTTTACCCCCATTTAAAGCTCTTCAAAATCCATCTTGTGCATTCTGCTTGCTCCATTACCATCCCCATTGCCTTGCATCATTGTCCCTTGGAGATACAATTTCTCCTGCCTTCCACCATTCCACAGATTTTCCTTTTTGTTATGCCCTTTTTCTCTCACTTCCTGCTTCTGTACCTGTTTAAAATGTAGTACTTCTCCTTGCATTTTCCAACTGATGGAAGGTTCTTGACTTGCAGTATTAACTTGGATTCTCCTTTCAAATGTTCTCCATTTTGCTTTAAATTAATTTCAGAAATTGTTGGATATTACTCACGAACTTTCTTGCTCTTCTTCCCAAGGCAGCAACTCTACCGCTGCACCACCGTGCACCTGTGCCTCTGTTCACTGATGTGGCCATCTTTGGGTCTACTTTCCTTTTCTTGAGAGGCATGTGTACTGGCCAACCCACTTTAACTTGCATTTTAGTCACTACCTTTTCCAATCCTAGTTAGTAACTCAAATGCTAAGCAATCAGATTGCCGCTAGTTTCAAAGGGCTTAAGATGATGAGTAATTTGGATTACTGGAAGGTTTGAATTGCAGTCTACCCTTCCTTGACAGCTGCTGTGCTTGATCAGTGAAACGTAACGTCTTTGGTATCTGTTTAGGAAATCCCAGTCTGCGGGAAGACATCGAGCTGGCTGGAGAGAAGGCAGCATTGTCTACTTTTCATAATGCATAGACCTTCGTGCACACAAGAAGCAGACAGGCAACTCGTCAGAATTAGAAACAGCTACTTCTGTTACCTGAACACACGAGAAATGGTGGTTAAAACTAAACGGAGTCTAGTTTAGATGCAGTTGGGGTGCAGCTTGCTTTTTTGCTGAATTAAAATTTTAGGTGCAATCCAATCTTTCTTAACCCTTTGTATTATAGCACTGAATAAAACCAGCAAACTCTGAGTTCCACTTCAAATTCCACAATGGCATTCTGTTTTGATTGTCATGATTTTTTTCATATTTCATGAGCTATTTTTGTCTCATGTTATGTTTAAAAAATTGGAATAATTGGTACATTTTGCAAACACTAACCTGTTCAATTAAAACCCTTGTGTTGTATCAGCCCGTGCGTGATTGCTGCAGAATCTATTTGGCTCAATTAAGTCAGAGGGAGTGGATGAGAAAGTGGGATAACAGAGAACTCATGTGGTCACCATGGACTTGGTGGGCATAGAGGTCTATTGCCATGCTGTGCCTCGAAAGAAAATCGAGGTTTGATTACAACTTGCTGAACCTTGTCCAGCGGCAGATCATTACTTGCAGTTGGCAACTTTTCCCGGTGTTAGTACAGAGCATGACTTGTGTTTCCTATTTAGACTTTATAAAAGGACACAGAGTGCTGGAGTAACTCAGCAGGGCTGGCAGCATCCCTGGAGAACATGGCTAGGTGATGTTTCGGGTTGAGACCCTTCTTTGGACCTTCTTTGGAATGTCAAACCATTCTAGCTCTCTCTCATGGTGCGTAGGCTCAGAGGAGACCTGCAAAGTGCAACCATGGAAGTTAATGACAAATGACCTGCTCCTTCACTGGAGATAACACATCTCACTGTTGTCTCCCTCCAACCGTACCAGTACTTGTCACCTCAGTAACTGCTCCTGTGCTAGCTTTAGAGAGATGTACACATCAGGAGGGGTGCTCAAGATGGCGAACTTATGCAGTCATTTGCAATCACTTGTTAGACTGTCTGAGTGCCCTTTTGGGTTGTCAAACATAGCAAATCCATCAGCTTTAGATTTTTTTTATTGTTGGCCAAGCAATTCGACGGTCCCTTCTCCAAAGTCATGAAATATCACTACCTAACCATAATGTTGAAACCATTTGGCTTGGATTTGTCCATGAAATGCCCAACATTGACTAGGTGATGTTTAATGTCTGCATCTCATTGCATTAGGTGCACAGCCAAGTCATAATGGACCAACATATCAGGAAGATGGCACTGAAATGTGATCAGTGTAGCTGACTTTAATCCGCCCCTTCCTGTAAAAATTGTCTGACCAGTGCTTCACATGAATGGACATGGTGAAACCTTGCTCTATTTCAACAGCACAGGAGCTACCGATTTAATGACAAAATAAGAGCTAATCACGAGATCAAATTATACCGTCGTTTCATGGCATTCTAGCTAACTGCTTTCATAAATTTAATTTAACCGTATTACATTTTCTTTATATTCATAAATTATGGGAAGTTCCAATTCCTATAAGGTCAAGGAGAGATTATTTATTTTTTTCCTTTGGTTTTGCAAATGTAACTATCAAAATGTTCGATTGAAAATAAATGCAGCCTTCAACGTAAGGAAAGTGCATTAACTGAAAATAAAAGCGCGGGAAGGAAGTGCAGATGCTGGTTTAAACCGCAGATAGACACAAAACGTCAGCGGGACAGGCAGCATCCCTGGAGAGAAAGAATGGGTGACGTTTCGGGGTCGGGATCTGAACAGAGGTTGAAGCATTCTTTGGCACGTGCAAGGAGACTTCAGAGATGGAATCTGAAGAAGGGTCTCGACCCGAAACGTCACCCATTCCTTCCCTCCAGAGATGCCACCTGCCCCACTGAGTTACTCAAGCATTTTGAGTCTATCAACTGAAAATAAAACTTGTACTTTGAGTTGCCGAGGAGAAGTTGCTGAGATAGTAACGTAGTGGGGTGGAGGTTGGCGTGGAGCGAGGTTTCTTTGGTTTCCGATTGTTTCACATCACATGCACAGTTTAGTCATTTTAGTCTGAAATTATTTAAGAACCACAGTACACGAAGTCGGAACATTTATAAATCTTTGCCTGAAGGACTTCAGCAGAAAATAAATTGACTTTTAATATCTTTGAAATGTTTTGTCATCCTGCTTTCTTTCTGAAATGGAAAACAACTGTGGTCTGGGTAAATCTTTTTTAATCTCACACGTCTGTTCAAAAGGAAATTGTTTGATTTTATTTTTGCTGCAGTAGTTCAGAATGACCTTGTGTCTGTGTATTCCAGAACATGGCAAACATATGAGAAATAGAGAGCCGCGTATTGTTCAACAGTTGTCATCAGAACATCAAGTGGTAATTAAAGTCCTAAAACTTAAATAGGGCAGGTTTTAAATCCTTCCTCCCCGTGTCGAACCAATTAATTTTTTTCCAACGTCTTTTCCAAATATGCAAAGAATTTAATAAATTAATATTTTTATAGGAGCAGATTTATTTTTGCAAAGATGAATGATTTTAATTGAAAGCATAAACTATCACTTTAAAGTTATTTCTTTGGATTGCTTGTTGTTTAGTCTCCAATGTCATTAGCACAAAGGTATTTCTAAATAGATAATGAAAGTCAAGGGGCTCTTTATTTAAAAAAATTGCCTAAATCTATCTTTCATTTGTGTGAGTGTGTGTGTGTGTGTGTGTGTGTGTGTGTGTGTGTGTGTGTGTGTGTGTGTGTGTGTGTGTGTGTGTGTGTGTGCGCGTGCGTGTGTGTGTGTGTGTGTGTGTGTGTGTGTGAAAACTAGGTTCTTGCCAAGATGGTGGTCACTCAGTTCAGGGCGCTGAACAGGTTTCTTCTCCTTTACTCTAGAACCTACTCTTCAACATTTTCAGAAATTCCGCCTTCACCACCAATGTGCAGTTTAGGTTTTGGTTTCTTATTGCCACATGCACTGAGGTACAATGAACAGCTTTGTTTTGCATGCTGTCCAAACTGATCAGATATACCATACATAAATACAATGCAGTCACATTCAAATAAATAGAGCAAAGGGGAAGAAGATACAGAGCACAGAATAGAGTTCTCAGCATTGTAGCGCATCAGTTCCACAGACAAAGTCCAATGGCCACAATGGGGTAGAGGTGAAACATGCAATACCCTAGCTTATGGAAACAGAGCTCCAAAGTCATGTGTGCACTTTCAAGCTTCTGTGCTTTCTGCTAGATGGGTGGTAAACGTGTGCTTCTTCTGATATCCAGTCAGATCTACCACAAAAAGAGCATGAAGTGGTCAGTCGTACATGAAAACCAGTGCTATGCTGCTTTATATCCAGAAAAGAAATACGCTGTAAAAACAACTGTGCCTTTTTCAACCAGACTGATATGAGAAGCATCCTTCTGCCATATGTTTGCCTTACTAATCACTGGACAGGATGTAGGTTTTCAAAGGAATTTAGTTTAGTTTAGTTTAGAGATACGATACGGAAACAGGCCCTTCGGCCCACCGAGTCCGCGCTGACCAGTGATCCCCGCACACTAACACTATCCTACACACATTAGGGACAATTTACAATTATGTCAAGCCAATTAACCTACAAATCTGTACGTCTTTGGAGTGTGGGAGTAAACCAGAGATCTCGTAGACAACCCACACAGGTCACGGGGAGAATGTACAAACTCCGTACAGACAGCACCCGTAGTCAGGATCAAACCCGGGTCCATAGCGCTGTAAGTCAGCAACTCCACTGCTGCGCCATCGTGCCAGCACTCTCCTCAAAACAGCCGCATGCATGAAAGCCTGTTGTAGCGGTGGCAGAAACTGTGGAAGGATTGGAGCGCAACGGTGGAAATGCTCACCTTCCGTTGGCATGGGAATATCAACACACCACCATCAGCCCTGATTGCATCCCCTTTGCTGTTGCAAGATGAAGGGCCATCAGTAATGCCGAGATTGCGGTATATAGCCCTGATATGCACCGTATTAAAAGACTGCAATCTACGAAGGATCAGTCATTCACGAGGTTTCAAATGTACTGAGTTTCGCAGGCACAGGTTAGCTGATGGTTTGTGCAAGACACATAAATGTCAGAGTAGAAACCATTTAATTGATGTCTCTTTGATGATCTCGGTGCTTTGTGCTCCTCATCTTTCTGTGAATGTACAATAAAGATTGTAGGTCATACCCAAAGTTTCCAATTGATGTTGGTATGAATAACAATGGGGGTGCATGACTTGTAATATTATTAGGTGCATGATCGATAGAGGGAAAGCGTTTGGGTACAGTAGGTGAATTGTGTAAAGTAGTGCCTGGTTCAATTTCCCAGTGGACATATTCATACCTGGAAATAATAGCTAGCACTATCTAATCCAGGCTAAATCACTTTAATACATTGAGGAATGAGCGCTATTGAATCTAATTTCTGGGTAAGGACATTTACAGTTTTTTTTCCAAATGATAGATACCACACTAAAAATGGAATGGAAAAATATAGGACAAATGTGGCACAACTGTAATAAAAATCATCCTGAAATTCAAATCATTAGTATCCATTCAGATGTGAAATGAATAGTCTTTTACCAAAATAGCCCAACAATTTTATAAAACCACTTTTTAGGGATTGGCATAGAAACAACACAATGCTCAGTTGCTCTATCCCTTGAGGTTATGTCAGAGTAAAGTAGTATTTGCACGAACTATCTCAGTGCTTGCAAATGGAGACTCTCTCTCTGGCTCGGAAGATAGACACAAAAAGCTCGAGTAACTCAGCGGGACAGGCAGTATCTCTTGAGAGAAAGAATGGGTCACGTTTCAGGTCCAGACCCTTCTTCAGACTCTAGCTCTTGAAGTCTCCTTGGATGTGCAGTCAGATTCTCGTGCCTAACAAGAAAACAAGTGTAGACCCAGCAACAACAGTGCCATTACCAAGTACTGCATTTCGGCACAAAATCTTCACAGAAGCATTATCAAAGAGAAGTACAGAAAGAACAGAGAAGTTCAATTGTTTCATGTGTTTTGTGTGTGTGTGTGTGTGTGTGTGTGTGTGTGTGTGTGTGTGTGTGTGTGTGTGTTGTGTTCTTTATGACTGTTGGCAGATCAATTTCCCTCCTGGGTTAAATAAAGTGCAGATATCACAGTGGGTAACATGGCCAATGGAGAGTAGATTCAGAAATGGATGAGAGTGTGGATGATTTTGAAAGTAAAGACGAGAATTCGAAAATTCAAGAATTGACGGAAATGGGGGATAATGCAGATCAGCCAGTGCAGGGGCAGAGAGTGAGATGGACGGTGTGAGTTTGGACACAGACATTAGAGCTTTGACAATAGACAATAGGTGCAGGAGTAGGCCATTCGGCCCGTCGAGCCAGCACCACCATTCAATGTGATCATGGCTGATCATTCTCAATCAGTACCCCGTTCCTGCCTTCTCCCCATATCCCCTGACTCCGCTATCCTTAAGAGCTCTATCTAGTTCTCTCTTGAATGCCTTCAGAGAATTGACCTCCACTGCCTTCTGAGGCAGTGAATTCCACAGATTTACAACTCTCTGACTGAAAAAGGTTTTCCTCATCTCCGTTCTAAATGGCCTACCCCTTATTCTTAAACTGTGGCCCCTGGTTCTGGACTCCCCCAACATTGGGAACATGTTTCCTGCCGCTAACGTGTCCAACCCCTTAATAATCTTATATATTTCGATAAGATCCCCTCTCATCCTTCTAAATTTCAGTGTATACAAGCCTAGCCGCTCCAGTCTTTCAACATATGAGAGGGGATTTATCGAAACATATAAGATTCACACGCTCCAGTCTTTCAACAGTGCTTTGGATGGAAGGTAGAGCGTGGCAGGTTGGCCAAGGTGTGTTACAATAATCAAACCTAGAGATGCATAAGATCAATAGGGGAATAGATAGGGTGAAAACAGAGTCTTTTACCTAGAGTGGGGGGAATCAAGGATCAGAGGATATAGGTTTAAGATGGGACAAGAAAGATTTAATAGGAAACCGAGGGTCAATTTTTGAACACAAAGGGTGGTGGGTATCTGGAATAAGCAACCTAGAGGAGGTAATTGAGGCAGGTACAAATATAACATTTAAAAGACATTTGGAGAGGTACATGGATAGAAAAGATTTTGAGAGATATGGGCCTTTAAACCTCTAAACGTGGGCAGGTGGGACTGGCGTCGATGGGGCATCTTGGTTGGCATGGGCAAGATGAGCCAAAGGTCCTGTTTCCATGCTGAATGACTCTATGACTATGTAACACAAAGACATGGATGCGACATCAGGAGCAGATAATCGGGTAAGTGTAGAGTCGAGGGATGTTGTGACCTTGGAAGCGAGTGCTCTTGATGACACTGATGCTGTGTGTTTAGATGCCACCAAACATGACAGCAAGTTTATTAGATGTTTGGTATAGCCTCAAACCGTTGCCAGGGCGAGGGATGGAGCTGATAGACAGGAAACAGAGTTCATGGGCTGCCCAAGGACAGTAGCTTGGATCTTAATAATATTTGGTTGTTCATAATCTCTGTCTGGCCAACACTGGCTATCAGTCTGACGATTTGGAAGCAATACAGAGCTGAAGAGAAATAATCATTTGGTCAAGATAGACACAAAAAGCTGGAGTAACTCAGTGGGTCAGACCCCATCTCTGAAGAAAAGGAATGGGTGATGTTTCGGGACGAAACCCTTCTTCATTTGGTCAAATTAGATGTTGATAATGTTTATTTAGAAACTGTTGTATGGTATTGGTAAGGGATAACATATCAATGAGAGATAGCAAAAAAACAATGTGTTGGATTGCTGTGAATGATTTTTAGGCATACTTTAAATTAAGGTAAATGTACAGAGAGTAAGTGTTGTCTCTTATCTCTTCAATATCTTTTTATGTGTATCTGTGGATTGGGAATCTGTTCTTTGATATATTTCCCCTTTAATCTGATGGCTCTTTCTACACCTTGGGCAAAATATAGATCGTGAGTTTTATTGCACTGTCACATCAATTGGATGGTGTATTGAAATTAAAATGATGTCATCTGTAATGCAGTCATCCAAATCCAAAAGACATCTTGCTCGTGTGGCACATATGGTAAAGAGAGACCAAAATGTCAAATGTGTTGAAAGTGTCACAATTTGTACAAGGGCAACTTTTCACTTCAGTTGTAAGCATTCCCCATATTCTTCCATTTGAGTTAATGCAGCTCACAAAGCATTCTCATCGTTCACATCCCCCCATTTTGTTCGCCTGTAGATCAGTTACACACATAGAATGTCCTGCCCAGAGTAAGCGAATTGACCACCAGACGACATAGGTGTAAGGTGGTGTTTTTTCTCTCTCTCTCTCTCTCTCTCTCTCTCTCTCTCTCTCTCTCTCTCTCTCTCTCTCTCTCTCTCTCTCTCTCTCTCTCTCTCTCTCTCTCTCTCTCTCTCTCTCTCTCTCTCTCTCTCTCTCTCTCTCTCTCTCTCTCTCTCTCTCTCTCTCTCTCTCTCTCTCTCTCTCTCTCTCTCTCTCTCTCTCTCTCTCTCTCTCTCTCTCTCTCTCTCTCTCTCTCTCTTCTCTCTCTCTCTTTCTTTCTCTCTCTTTCTTTCTTTCTTTCTTTCTTTTTTCTTTCTCTCCCTTTCTTTCTCTCCCTTTCTTTCTCTCCCTTTCTTTCTCTCCCTTTCTCTCTCTCCCTTTCTTTCTCTCCCTTTCTCTCTCTCTCTTTCTCTCTCTCTCTTTCTCTCTCTCTCTTTCTTTCTCTCTCTTTCTTTCTTTCTTTCTTTCTTTCTTTCTTTCTTTCTTTCTTTCTTTCTTTCTTTCTTTCTTTCTTTCTTTCTCTCTTCTCTCTCTTTCTCTCTTTCTCTCTTTCTCTCTTTCTCGCTTTCTCTCTTTCTTTCTTTCTCTTATCCTGGGGATCTGGCAGTCTCCTTGGATATACAACACCTTTCCCATATTCCACCTCTTCAATAAGACCTACAGGCTAAAACATGCATTGGGATATCCTTCACGTTTTCCCAATTCTATGCAGATTGAAGCATTCTTGTAAAGGCTGCAATGCATATTAGTTCTAATAGATTCCTGCAATATATGATATTGAGTATCCTGCTGATGTGTGTAGACAATCAACGAGATGGTTGGTATCAGCATGGTAAAGTCATGCAATGTAATGATAGTGTGTTGTTGGTGTACTGTATTCATTGCAATCACCAGCATGAACTAATCGCACATTGTGAACCCCACACCCATATCCTGACGCTATCCAATTTAGCTCTTATTTTTCCTTCATTCCTCTTGTCCCCAGGCTCCCAAATGGAATCAATGATACTTGACTCAATATTAGTTGAATGATGGAGGTCGTGAGGTTGAGAACAAGCTATATCTCCTTTTATTTGTAATAAATTACTCTAATACAGTCTTACGTGTGCTTTCATTTCAGCTCAGTGCTTTGCATTCACATTTACCAATATTATGGAGTATTCAATTAAAGTAAATTTCGATTGGATTCAGTGTCAGAGGAAATTACATTATGTACTGATATCACAACAGATTTCGAACCCATAATGTTTTGATTTCGCTGTTTTCTGTGGTAGAGAATAGCTTGCTGTTGGGAAATTTCATGTAACGTGTCTGAAAAGTAGAACTTCATTACTTGTCCCTCGACTCTCAGTCTGAAGAAGGGTCTCGACCCGAAACATTACCCATTCTTTCTATCCAGAGCTGCGGCCTGTCCTGCTGAGTTACACCAGCATTTTGTGTCTATTTTCCTAACTTCAGCTGATCTTAACCTTCTGAAGTGTCCTTGCCTAAATTGTAACTTACTCACTAAAGATAATTCTGGCTGACGGTATTTCAGTTTTTGTTTTGTGTGTCCAGTTCTTCCTCTGCCTTCTACGCATTGACACGTTGCTGGGTAGATATAAGATACAATCAGTTATTCCTAAATGGTCATAAATGCACAGCATTTCAGCAGAAGCACTGACCCACGACCCATAGCTCACAGTCCTCCAAATCGGAGTGATTCTGTAATATATTCGAGGGATAAAAAAGGTGAAAATAGTAGGAAAATGTATTAAGCTGGCATGGAGTGTTACACAGTGAGGGACCTGAAGGTCCATGAGGTGTCTCTGTGATACTATTATTCAACTATTTATTTACCATGATCTTCTCGTACCTTGACCTGGTGCAGAGGAACCAATTATATTGATGTTATTTGCCCTCCAATCGTGGCAGCTCATTCCAGATCAGACTTGAGGCCATCTTTAACATCGCTCCTATTGAATTCTGAGCCATTCCATCAGTGCTCTGCTCAGAACCATTGCAGGAGCCATTGTAGATTTGCATGGTGTCTCAGTGTGCCGATATGCAATGGTTTTCAGCCTGTGAACCAATATATTAGGTGGGAGGGTGCCCAGTGCAAGAGGAGAGGCAGGATCATTTTTCTTTAGAGTGATGCAGATTATGAGGCAATTAAAATTGAAATGTTTAAAATCACAAACAAGGACATTTTTGACCAGGCTTTTGCCACCAGTTGTGTGGACTAAAGCAAGGGGGCTAAATGCAACATTAAGTATCAGAATGGACATTGGGGAAGCTTCTCAGATAGCTGGACATCCAGTGACTTCACTTTCACTTTCACTTTCAGTTCCTGTTTAATATTAGATTGGTTAGTTGAATGATAGGAAAATGGATGAGTAAATGAGAAGAGAACTGATTTGTTGTATTCAGGACAACCACCATACAGAGGCGTTGTGCTATATGACCTGTTTCTTCTTGTAACTAGTGCTTATCCGTGAAGGAACCCAAGATGACTTTCCCCATGTCAACTTGGGTGTCTGCATTCGGTTTTGTTGCAAGGGGTTCTAGTCTACATTATGGAAACCCAACTTTTCAAAGTCCACACCAGTTTTCAATGTTGGCTCAAGCTGAGATGGGAACCTTCTGTCTTGGTGTCTCAATCCAGGATAATCGGTCTCTCAATAGGATTTTCAGTTAATTCATTGAAAATATGTGCTATTTTATATTTAGTTCTAGTCCTCACTTGGTTATAGATAAAGACTTTGCTTTCTGATTTTATTTGGAGCAGCCATAGCTAGTACAGGGAGAAGGCTTGTACTCCATTTTGGCCTGCATGGATTGAAACCTTAGTCTTAAACTCATTGAACTCTCACTTAGACAGAAATGAGAAAAAGAAAAAAAAAATCACTCGTCTCTTACTTAGATAATTTGTAACGTGACTAGTCTAATTAATGTGCGTTTTGAATTTTGGGCCATTTTGCCCAATCTTAGTGATTAAATTTTGCAGACTACACAACAACAGGATGTGATCACATGACTTTGATGGACCTTAGCAAACACTTAGTCGTTCACTGTTTACAACAATAAAATCTAATCGAGGTGGTTTCAAAATTTTGATTTACCAACCACGACTTAATAGTTGAGTGTTGTGCTTTCCTTTTTAAAAAAATGAGGGGAGGTGATGCATTAAAATATACTTGGTGAAAACAGTTAACTTACACTGTCTTTTTTGGCAAGCATTACCAAAAATAACGGTGATGTGCCATTTATCAAACAAAAACAGTTTTGCTAATATATCATGCATTCTTTTGCCCTTGCCAGACTATTCTCGTACAAATGTCATGTGATAGGAGCAGAATTAGGCCATTCGGCCTATCAAGTCTACTCCGCCTCTCAATCATGGCTGATCTATCTCTCCCTCCTAAACCCGTTCACCTGCCATCTCCCCATAACCCCTGACACCCGGACTAATCAAGAATATATCTATGTCTGCTTTAAAAATATCTATTGACTTGACCTCCACAGCCTTCTGTGGCAAAGAATGTTGGCTCTTGATCTCTCCTCATGTGCAAAACCATATGATTGAGTCAAAATTAATTTTTCACTTTGTCTTTGAACACCTATGGTCTGGTTTTATACCTGCATATGAACATGAGAAAAGAACATGCTTATACCCTCTTAAGCACATCCTCTTCCATTCCTATGTGCAGACTGTGCGCAAAATACAATGCACTCTTTGTTAATAAAATAAGGCAATTAAGCGAGTTCTATCCTTTCCTCTGTCAGTCACTTGTCCACAATCTGCAGCAGATGTTTTATGCTTCCTTTAAACAAAACATAAGCTGTTATGTTTAACTTTGAATGTCACATTGATGGATGAACTTGCATTTTCTAGGACCATAGCATTTTTCACCATGTACAAAAATGCAAAAATAAATTGTGACGATTAGTCAGAGAGCTCAGAAGACAATTAGATTTTGTTTTCAAAACTGGAAGATTATTGAGGAACTACATATTTTGTTTTGCTGTGACTTGTGACCAAGCTTTCATTATGTTTGATCAGATACTTGGAATCTGAGTGTTGTCAAGTAAGACCAAGCTAGTATTTGATTCTAAACAAATAGAATATTCTAGATGCTTAGATTTACTTGTCTGTGCTGCTCACAGAGTGTTGAGTTTGCATGAAAGAAGACATGGTCCAGCTGACACAATTGTTTTCACTATCAGCATCTTACGAAATCTAAAATTCTGCTTTGGGCAGAATTATGTACTAGGTTCACGTGCACCTCCTCAAACCTCATCTGCATCCGATGTTCCCAAACTGATGTCCTTCCTGTACATCAGCCAGACCAAGTGCAGACTGGGTGACCGTTTCTCCGAATGCTTGCGCTCGGTCTGCTAAGGCCTACTGGATCTCCCGGTCGCTAACTATTTTAACTCCTCTTCCCATTCCCTTATTAACCTTTCTGTCGTGGGCCTCCTCCATTGTCAGAGAGAGGCCACATGCAAACTGGAGGAACAGCACTTCATATTCCACTTGGGTATCTTACAAACCGATGGTGAACATTGAATTCTCCAATTTTAGGTAACAACACCCCTCCCGCCCTTCATCACACCCTCCCCCCTCTGCCCAACCTGAACTTGCATCTTTTTCTTCCCGCACCTCCCCTTCCACCTATATTCCTTCCTCTAGCTTCACAATTTGCAACCCTCAATCCTTTTGTCTCGCATCCTCTGTCTTTTCATTTCTGGCCTTTGACCAACCTTTTGCCTATCAAAAAAACCCCTCACCTGTATCAACATATTATGTACCAGGCATTGTCCTGCTCCTCCTCTCTTCCAACTTTCTTCCACAGCCCCCCCCCCCCCCCCACCCCACCTCCTCCACAATCACCACAATCCAGTCTGAAGAAGGGTCCCGACCCATTGAGTTACTCAAGCACTTTGTGTCTAATTTCCTGAAAGTTTGTTTGCAAAATATGTTTTGAGTTTAACCTTTTCAATAAGTGCTCAACACAACTTTCTTTAATAGGCACCATTCCGTGTGTGGCAATAACTGCTTGGGATAGATTCAGTGAAAACATCCACCCTTGGAAATTCTATTTCTTTGCTAATTCTGAAGAGCTTCCCAAAAAAAGGGTGCTTTGAGAACATGTTTCTTTTCACAGCTGCCTTCAGCTCTGAGGTTTAACATAGTTTTACACACTTAGTTCTTTGACTTAAACTAAGAGACGCTGAGATCTGAAATGTTTTTGAACTTTATTTTCATGCTGAGCACTTGAGTTGAATAACAGAGAGGAATGCTCACTGAAGCACTAATGTATCTTCCATTGAAACATTGTTAGTGAACTAAAAATGAGAAGACTTTTGTTTTGTAATGTACATGATCTTAAATTTGGTTAGTGCCCCCTGTGAAGCACTCACCCACAGGAGTTTAGTTTAGTTTAGTTTAGTATAGAGATGAGCGTGGAAACAGGTCTTTCAGCCCACCGAGTCCGCACCAACCAGCTATCCCCACACATTAACGCTACCCTACACACCAGGGACAATTTTACATTTATACCAAGCCAATTAACCAACAAACCTTTACGTCTTTGGAGTATGGGAGGAAACCGAAGATCACTGAGAAATCCCACAGAGGTTACGGGGAGAACGTACAATCTCCTACAGGCAAGCACCCATAGACAGGATCAAACCCTGGTCCCAGGTGCTGTGAGTCAGTAGCTCTACTGCTACGCCACCATGCCGCCCGACTGTCAAAAGATAAATAAACGGTGTATTAAAGCTGCATCTCATTCCTCACTTCCTTTGGAGGATCTGAACAGCATAGCTTGCAGGGAGAGGCTAGCACTATCTTTACAAGCACAAGAAGACACGACCCCGCATGCATAGGGAGTGGATACAAAACTGAGATAACACAGAACTAGTGTGAATGTGTGATTGATGGTCAGTGTGGACTGTGAGCCGAAGGGCCTGTTTCCATGCTGCATCTCCTAACTAAAATGACTTTTATAAACAAGGCAACAGAGGACTTAATGAATATTGTGTAGGAAGGAACTGCAGATGCTGGTTTACACCAAAAACAGACACAAACTGCTGGAGTAACTCAGTGGGACAGATAGCATTTCTGGAGAGAAGGAACGGGTGACCTTTCAGGTCGAGACCCTTCTTCAAATGAGTCAATACCTATTCAATACACAATGAGTATTGGTTGACAGAACAATATCAAAAAAAGGTGCAGGTTAAATACTGCCATTCATGGTTGGAGACTTGGAAATGCATTTACTCTGGGTCAAAATACCACAAAGTGACTCCCTCGCTTTGTGTAGGAAGGAACTGCAGATGCTGGTTTACACAGAAGATTGACACAAAAAGCTGGAGTGACTGGATTCCCTCGCCATGTCTATTCACAATAAGTCAAGCCTCCCCTTGATAACTACCTATCATCTTCCCTCACCCGATGAATCAACCCTAATCCATGGTGAACAACACTTAAATAAAATTAGAAAGTTGCAAGGGTGCAGAATGTAGTTGAGGTGAGAGGCTTCAATCTCCATCACGCAAGGTGGCTGGGTAGCACCAGCCCTGAACGATTTGGCCATGCTCTGCCAGACCGGATTTATCCACTTAAGAGTACACCTACTTTATCTCGTCCCAGCCAATCGACCCATGGCAAATAATATTTCTATGAGAGCATTGAGAGAAATTAAAATAACACAGTTTTAGTTGGAAAAATAAGAGAAATTGGCCACTATTTATTTTGGAGTGGATGTGTCTGATAACACAGTCCTTGTGGTGACAACATTTCTTCTTCATCCAAGATCAAGTCATTAAGATCTAAATAAAAAAATGAAATCTCTAATGTCACAGAGGAAAAATAAGTAAAGCCACTAATTATTGGGGTTCCAGGACATTTTCTACATTTTTCTGGCCTTGTCAAGATAAACCATCCATGGATCTGTACGATCATTGGCAAGTTATCTCATATGGTCATAAGTGATAGGAACAGAATTGGGCCTTTCGGCCCATCAAGTCTACTCCACCATTCAATCATGGCTGATCTATCTCTCCCTCCTAACTTCATTCTCCTGCCGTCTTTCCCATAACCCTTGAACACCCGTACTAATCAAGAATCTGTCTATCTCTACCTTAAAAATATCCATTGACGGCCTCCAATGCCTTCTGTGGGAAAGAATTCCATAGATTCGCCACTCTCTGACTAAAGAAATTCCTCCTCATCTTCTTCAATTCTGAGGCTCTGACCTCTAGTCCAAGACTCTCCCATTAGTGGAAACATCCTCTTCTCCACCATGCCCACCATATCTACCATTAATGTAATGGTACTTCACGATGTTATGCCCCCTCATTTGGCTCATCGACAGCCACAAGGCTCTGGCTGAAGTCACCTGATGTTGACGAGCAAACACAAATTTCATCCAGATATGTTGAAAAAAAAATAGTGGTTTCATGGTTTGCCATCAGTTGCAAAGGCAGACGGGCAAAACAGCAAGTCACAAGGAAGGTGCTGATGTCGGGATGAACACGAGTTTTTTTTTAAATGATCAGCTTCACAGAATGCTCTTAACTGTGCTGCCAAAAAGTGGATCAGGTTAAGTTAACACTTAGAAAAAGTGTTCTAAGATTCTCATGCATTATAATTACCAACTGAAAAATAACATTTTATGGAAGGTTGCCATTATGTTGTAACAAAAATAATAAGACTATTAAAAGGGCCCCCTTTAAAAAACAATTTTTATATTTGGGCAGCATGGTTGCGCAGCTGTAGAGTTGCCCGCTTACAGCCCTTATAGCGCCGGAGAACTGGGTTCAATCCCGACTCAGGGCGCTATCTGTACAGAGTTTGTACGTTCTCCCTGTGACTGCGCGGGCTTTCTCCAAGAACTTCCGTTTCCTCCCACTCTCCAAAAATGTGCAGGTTTGTAAGTTAATTGGCTTGGTATAAGTGAAAATTGTCGCTCGTGTGTGCGTGTGTGTGTGTGTGTGTGTGTGTGCAGGATAGTGTTAGTGTGCGGGGATCGCTGGTCGGTGCTGATTCGGTGGGCTGAAGGGCCTGTTTACGCGCTATATCTCTAAACCTAAAAACTAAAACTAGTTTTTAAATTCCATACTGGGAAAGATAGTGTTGAAGGTAATATTTAGGGAATGGAATATATTCTAATGTTCTATTAATTGGTCTCTCAGTATTTTGCAATCCTGCTTATGCAATCTAAAGGAAAATGAATGTTATTTACATTTGTTACTCATGTAGGCTTCAGTGAACAAATAGTATATTGTCAACCATTGAATCTTTCAAAATTAGTGGAATGAAAATCAGACACATCCACTCCAAAATAAATATTGGCCAATTTCTCTTATTTTTAAATCCTTTTTTGCACTTGCAGCACAAATGTTCCTGACTGTTGGGATAATATCGAGGACACCACAAAGATAATATTTTAATCCCTGCAGTTATTGATTAAAGTCGGGAGGTGGCATACTTTCTTCTTCGTCTGTGTAATCACATTGCCGCATTTGAATATGTCCGCCTGCCAAGAATCTTGACAATCCCGAATGAGCACAAAATACCCAGCCGAATACACTTTGCAGCATCTCACCAGCCTCATGATGAAGCCTTAAAATAAAAAAAAAGGTTATATCAGGCCATTTTTCATTTCTCTCCATCTGACCCCAGAGATTGGCACACTCCATTGAGTCACTAATCAGGCAAAGGTGCAAGCTCAAGGTCACCGCCATCTCCCAGTGACCTTTCAGAAATGATGGGAGTAAGCTGTGTTGGGTCGCTTTTATATTTCCTTCATTTTACAGCACAATAAAGGCTGCCTCTGGGTATTTGAGACGTGGCTTTACAAGCTTGCCATATTTCATATGGTACCTTTTGTTTTTTTTTAAATATATATATACTCCACCCGCCACCCCTATATCTTTTTGCTCAGCACTCCTGCTCAGTAATCAGCTGCGGCTCGACAGTGGAAATTAATGCGGTGGGTTTCTCCTAATTAATTTATTTTTGGGTGTTTTCGGTAAGTAGAGAGCAGTTAATGCACCTCCAGCTGAAACTTATGGCACCAATGAGATCAGATCATGCACAAATTTCCTTTTTTTCCCCTCATCAGCCACCACTGACCCTGATTTTTTTCAATAAATAAATAAGTAGCTGCCTGATAAGGCAGCCTAGCAACAAGGAAAAATATGATTCCATGAATCTTTAATCAAGTAATCTCACACCCACTACACAATAAAAAAAAACTGATGCAATGTAACTGATAATTCCAGAATAATAAAGGAAACTGTTTCTACACCACCTTGTTATAGGCCTATCACAGAATTCCACCAGTGTCGCATTAACCTTTTAAAGACTTACCGCATTTTTTTTTCTATCGTAACACTAAGAAATATGCAGCCGCATTTGTTTCCCAAAAAAGAAGAACTATTTGCAAACACTGGGTGTTTATGTAAAATCAATTTACATTGTTCACCAAACAGGTTTTGCAGCTTTGTGTTTTTACACCTATTCTATAGATAGAAGGGCATTCATTTTGAAATCTGCAGGGGGCTTTCATATTCAAATGATTTTCAAAAATATAATTGTAATATTCATTCACAGGAACAGAGGATATTGCTCGCTCAGATATTTTTCATTAAAGCTTGCACTTATTAGTTGTACCTGTTATTATTCCATGCGATTGAATAAAATATTTGGCCCTATCTTAGTTTTGCCATATTACAGCTGAGCAGTTTTTATATTATAATTGTAGTTTAAGCTCCACAGAGAGTTGGCAGAAATACAGTGCCTGTTTTTCAATGGTATGTCTTGATATTTTGTTTTCTGACGTGTACCATGACATGTGATCACGGTTTATCACTGTGTCTTTGAATCTTCATTAATAGGTGTGACAGCAATGTGATTTACATCTGTCTTAGTATTTTTCATCTAAAAGCTGATGTGGCAATTAACGTGTGCAAAAAAAAAAGCCCATGCACTATTTAATAGAAAGTTTATTTCAGCCTTTGTCTGCAACACAATTTACCTTAGTGCAAGAGTAGTGAAGGCACAAGGAACACAATTTTGGTTTATCACAGTTTAGACTGCGGGATGAAATTGTTCCTTTCCCCACACAAACTGGTGTTAATGTTAGTTTAGTTTATTGTCACGTGTACTGAAGTACAATGAAAAGCTTTTGTTGTGTGCTGACCAGTCAGCAGAAAGACAATACATAATTACACTCAAGCCATCCACAGTGTATAGGTACATGATAAAGGGAATAACGTGAATAACGTTCAGTGCAAGATGTTTCGTTCAAGGATGTACAATTAAAATGTACAAATTAGCCCCTCAGTTGCTGAGACTGGCAAATGATTTTAGCAAATAATAGAAACAAAGAGTTGTAGATGCTGGTTTGCAACATTTTCTTTTCAGCAAATATATTGGTCAATTTCTACTGGGTGCCCTTCATAGCGGCTAACTTAAAAACCCCATAACCCTTTCCAGAAAAGAGCATTGGACACTGCGGAAAACTTACAAGGTGCAACTCAAGGTTTGTAGGTTAATTGGTTTGGTATAAATGTAAAATTGTCCCTGGTGTGTGTAGGATAGTGTTAGTGTGCAGGGATCGCTGGTCGGTGCAGACGCGGTGGGCCGAAGGACTTGTTTCCGCGCTGTATCTCTAAACTAAACTAAACTCAGAAAACTATCTGTCGGCGTTGGTTTCCTGCAAACACTGATATCAGTTTGACAAGGAATTCATGAATTTGTTTTTCAATAAGAAAAAGAAGACATTGTTAAATAGAGTATATTTCCTCAGTTGTAACCACAGCATGTCACAAGATGATTTACTTAAAATTATTCTAATTTGTGTAAATCAAACTACAAGTTCAGTGGAGCTGAGATTCACTGCAGATGGCCATTCTTTGGGGCTTGGTCTCAAAGCAGAATCAGAATCATCTTCCAGCCAAACCACAAAAATTCTTTCAATGCCATAAACATGTTGGTAATTGTGTTTGTTAAAAAAAAAATGCAGCCAGTGCCTGTTCTTAATGGATACAGAACGCCATCTTTCTTTCTTTTTCTTTCTCATGGTCGCAGTCATTGGGCAGTTTCCATTGTGAGCGGATAATAGAACTAATTTCTGCTCTTAACCTGATTCTTCCCTTTCAGTTATCACAGTGCAGAGCCTGTCTGTTCCACTCAGTCTTCACACTTCACTTCCTAACTCAGCCAGGAGGAAAGCACTGGCTATCTGCACTCGCTTCACCAATCTCTGCCCCTTTTCCATTGTCTCAAATCCTGATTTTTCAAAGGCCCTTTCCTATATCATTTTGTAATAAATCCTATTGAGTCACAACCATTGTTCGCACTTGCAAACGCTGCACCAAAATGTTTTGTTCTGAAGAGGAGAGTTGCAGAAATAACTAGCAGACGGCTATATAATGTAAAGCAACGAGATGTAAAATATTATGGAGTGTATGTATAGTTAGTGTCTGACTGGAGGAAAATAAAATTATCACGTCATTTGGTTGAGGAAATTAAGATTTGAAAATGCAAGCTGTTTTTACACTTTGTGGAATCTTCTCCCCCTTCCATTTGCTCTCAACATCTTTAGCTGACAGTTTCCTGAATGTGATCACTATTATATCAGTTACCTCAGAGGGATATATTTTGCTCAATTGGATACATTAGCAATGTAATGCAAATGCTTCATTTCTTGCCTTTTAAAGAAAATAGTCACTCTTTGCAGCTAAAAGTTTTGAAATAAATGATTAAATGGTAATGGCAATTTGGGCGTCCATTATGCAGTTTGAGTGACTTATGTAATGCGATTATACTGGCAACAGAAAGATATGGATTATTATAACTTGGTTCTAACCTCTCTTACCGATCATAGTTCGATTAGATTAGATAAAAGTTTATTGTCATATACACCAGGGTGCATTGAAATCCCTTGTTCACTTTAAGCTCCTAAAGTAAACAGTATACGTACAATAATGATAAATACAACAATATGGCGGCACGGTGGTGCAGCGGTAGAGTTGCTGCCTTGCAGCGAATGCAGCGCCGGAGACTCAGGTTCGATCCTGACTATGGGCGCTGTCTGTATGGAGTTTGTACGTTCTCCCCGTGACCTGCGTGGGTTTTCTCCGAGATCTTTGGTTTCCTCTCACACTCCAAAGACGTACAGGTATGTAGGTTAATTGGCTGGGAAAATGTAAAACATTGTCCCTAGTGTGTGTAGGATGGTGTTAATGTGCGGGGATCGCTGGGCGGCGCGGACCCGGTGGGCCGAAGGGCCTGTTTCCGCGCTGTATCTCTAAATCTAAATCTAAAATCTAAACAATAAATACAAAGACAAATACAAAGAAGTAGAATGGTGTAAAGATTGAAGTGCATGCTGAAGTTGTGTAAAAAAGTGGAATAACGGAATAAACTAGAGTAAGAGTGTGTGGTGCCACCTCCGAGGATGGGCTGTGAAACAGGTGATTAGTTCAGGAGTCTCATAGCTGTGGGGAAGAAGCCGTACCGAGGTCTGGAGTCAAGGGTTTCAAGCTTCCAGAGAAGGGAAAAGGAGAAATGACCAGGGTAGCAGACATCCTTGACAACACTTCCAGCCTTCACCATGAAAATGGACTGGATGGAAGGAGGTGACAAGCCTCGGCGATCGTTTCACTCAACATCTCCGCTCGGTCCGCATAAACCTACCTGAACTCCCGGTTGCGACACACTTTAACTCCCTCTCACATTCCCACACTGACCTTTCTGTCCTGGGCCTCCTCCACTGTCAGAGTGAGGCCCAGTGCAAATTGGAGGAACAGCACCTCATATTTTGCTTGGGCAACTTACACCCCAGCGGTATGAACATTGATTACTCTAACTTCAAGTAACCCTTGCTTCCCCTCTTTCTCCATCCCTCCCCTTCCGTTCTCCGACCAGTCTTACTGTCTCCGACTACATTTTATCTTTGTTTGCTTTGTTGTCACCTTTTCCCAGCTAACAATGATCCCTTCTACATTTTCAATGGTCTCCATTCCCTTTCCCCTGTTTTCACACCTTCACACTTCCTAATCTATGTATCTCCCTCCCCCTTGACGTCAGTCTAAAGAAGTGTCTTGACCCAAAACGTCACCCATTCTTTCTCTCCAGAGATGCTGCCTGCGCCGCTGAGTTACTCCAGCATTTTGTGTCAATCTTCGGTTTAAACCAGCATCTGCAGTTCCTTTATACACAAGCCTGTGATGGACTGGGCTGTGTTCACCACTCTCTGCAGGTTCAGACAGTCGAGAGCAAAGCAGTTGCGACCCATCAGAACACTTTCTGCTGCATCATCTGTGGACGTTTGAGAGAATCCTGAAGGACATGCCAAATCCCCTCAGACACCTATGAAAGTCAATATGCTAGTATGCTTTCTTGATCACTGCATCAGTGTGAAGGGGCCAGGTTAGGTTGCTGGTTCTATAGATGTTGGTTATCTCTGTGGCTGTTCCACTGATAAGAACAGGTTTGTGTTCACACTCCTGCTTTCTTAGGTCAACTGCCCAATCTATCACCTTGCTGCTGTTGAGGGCTAGGTTGTACTGATGCCATGATAGAAGGTTCTTAATCTCTGTCCCTTACACTGCTGCATCATTGGTGTTGATCTAGGTAATGACACTAGCCACCCTGGAGAGGGAGATGGTGCTGCACCTGACCACATTGTCATGGGAGTACAGGGAGTCAAGTGGGGGCCTGAGTACACAGCCTTGAGGGGCACCAATACTGAGGGTCAGGATGGAGAAAATATTATGACCAATTCTGACAGTCAAGAAGTCCAGAAGCCAGTGGCAGATGGAAGTCCCAGGGCCAAGGTCCAGGAGTTTAGAGATGAGCTTATTCAATATTACAGTGTTGACGGCTAAAATATAGTCAACGAATAGCATCCTTGCATTGATGTTCTTATTGTCAAGTGATCCAGAGCTGAATGCATTGAAAAGGAGATGTTGTCTTCTACAGACCTGTTTCTCCTGTACACAAATTGCAATGGGTCTAGATTGTCTGGGAGATTGGTGCAAATGTGGGTTATTATCAATCTTTCAAACCGCTTCAATATGGTCGCTACAACTATTGGGTGGTAGTCATTGAGACAGGTCACCTTCTTTCTCTTGGAGATGGGAATGATGGAAGTTTTCTTGAGGCAGATGTGGACAGCAGATTGTTGGGGTGAGAGGCTGAGAATGTCAGCGAAGACAATGGCTGGGTGATTTCCACATGATTTCAGAACCATTCTGGGGACTCCATCGCTGCTGGCCCCTTCTATTCTTTTGGCATTTTTCTTTGTCTTTCTTTTCCAAAGGAGCCAGTTGAAGACTGGCACAGTAACTAAGACAATAAGCTAGACTCGTGTTGTTGGCACTGTGATCACGAAAGAGTATTCTCAAACAGCAAGAAATGGACTTCTTATTGAAAGCATGCATTCCTAAATCTTCCCGCATTGCACTGATAGTTCTATGTAACAGAGAGGAAGGGCAAGATATTTACTTATTCACCTTGACTTGACCCTACTTACCAACCCAAATAAATATTTGGTAAGTGCTGTACATTCTTCATTATTTAAGCCCAATTTTTTGTATGTTTCTATCGACATACCCACTGCCTGGATCAGAGCTGAGATGAACCATTGGCTTGTTGACTATTGAGAGTTGAAGTCTACTAGTATATTGTGCAGCAACTTAATCCATGTGCGCAGATGTTGACAGTGTGCTTTTGTGATTTTTGTTCTTCACATTGTTTTTCTCAAATATGTAGTCACAGTAACCTTTAGCCATGTTCCAGCCATGGAAAACACTGAATAATAGTTAAAGCAGTCATTTGGCTGCTGGAACACAAGACAAACAGTTAAACAGAACATAAATAATAGAAGATTAATTTCATTTATCATTCATCAGTTTCCTAGAATTGAATTACCATAGTTGCACAGTTCCATGGGAGTTAAGGACAAAATGCTTTCAGGACCTCTTCGGCGCTCTCAGTTTAAATCTATCCCATAAAATGGATCTTACAGAGACCTATTTTCTTCTGTTTTTCTAAACTAATTCTATCTTGCTTCTAATTATTCTTTCAAAAGATTGCATCTTTGATAGAATGGTTTAAAAGCCCCAGTATCACAGCTTCTGTTGCATCTGCCTCCAACTCTCTCTCCCTCCCTCCATACCATTCCCCCCAACAAACCCAATTTCAATTCTTCGGTTTCCTCAGTCTGAAGAAGGGTCTCGACCCGAAACGTCACCCATTCCTTCTCTCCCGAGATGCTGCCTGACCTGCTGAGTTACTCCAGCATTTTGTGAATAAATGGTTTACCTTCGATTTGTACCAGCATCTGCAGTTATTTTCTTAAACCCAATTTCAAGCTCATTTTATCTCCAGAATGCAATCTCTCCTGTTATGCTCTTTCCTTCAGTGTGGCTTTCCCATTTCACAACCTGCCTCGTCTGGTTTAGCTTAGTTTAGTTTAGAGATACAGCACGGAAACAGGCCCTTCGGCCCACCGAGTCCGCACCGATCAACGATCCCCGCACATCAACACACACTAGCCACAATTTACACTTATACCAAGCCAATTAACCTACAAACCTGTACGTCTTTGGAAACCGAAGAATTCGGAGAAAACCTACACGGGTCATGGGGAGAACATACAAACTCCGTACAGACGGCACCCGCTGTCGGCTTTGAACCCGGGTCTCTGGCCCTGCAAGCACTGTAAGGCAGCAACTCTATCGCTGCACCACCGTGCCGCCCTGAAGGAGATATTACCTCCTTTACATTAGAAACCATCCTTCTTCCCTCTATCTGTAATTAATTTACTGAGAATGACTGAGCTTGTATGTTTTCATAACTGGAATGAAAACCTACAAGTTCAGTCATTCTCAGCAAACTGAGAATTTTGAACGATTTGTTCACACAAGGTGAGGGAATCAATTTCTTTATCAATATTTGGTGTAGAGTATCAAGTGCCTGAAGCCTGGATACTGAGTAAAGATGGCTCCCACTCATAGCTTGATTCTGCCTTGAAAGAACAAGCAATTAAGGTGTAGAAACAAGTAACTGCAGATGCTGGTTTACCAATGAAAGACACAAAATGGTGCAAGTAACTCAGCGGGACAGGTAGCATACCTGACGATCGTGGTTAGGTGATGTCTTGGGTTGGGCCCGTCTTCAGACTGATTGCTATTAACGTGCTCGGGTGGCATTTTCAATTTCAGTCCCTTCTGCACTCCTGCGATTGTTCAGAGTGAGATCTCAAATTATTGTCAAATCCAGAATCATTTTGCGTTCGTCTTGCATGAACAACTGGCCATTCTTCTTAAACCATTTCACACAGAACACGCCATTCCACCTGTTTAGACTGAATTTGAGACTTGGCTCCAAAGTACCCCATGCAGAACACAATATATTTTTCATTTGAGTGGGAAGGAACTGCAGATGTTGGTTTAGACACAAAATGCTGGAGTAACTCTGTGGGACAGGCTGCATCTCTGGAGAGAATATTTTAATTTATTTGATTCATTCAAATAGGTTGGAGGGTCTCCCTGCTATTAAATATGCGCGGGCAACAATATCTGGAAGAGGACAACATTGAGTAAATTCTGCAAAGCTCTACTTACACACATAAAATAGGTGCAGGAGTAGGCCATTTGGCCCTTCAAGCCAGCACCGCCGTTCAACGTGATGATGGCTGATCATCCAAAATCAGTGCCACTAATCCCAGTTGTGGAGCCTTGCTGCACACAGGCAAGAACTGGACCAATGGCGTGCAGTATTATTGGGCCATCTGCAAGCTTTAATCCTGTATGGGCAAACTCCAGGACAGACGGGAAAAGTTGCTGGATTTACCTTGGCATGTCTTCATCAGTTTTTCCACGGTTGTTTTAAATCAGGTTCGCCAGGGATGAAGAACACTGTGGCCTTTAGCAGATGTCCAGCCATTTCTCTTCACAGGCTTTGAAACTCATTAGCATGGCCCACTTTCATCAGCTTTCATGTGACCAAGGACAGAGATTTGCGTCAATCTCCCAGGGTCATGTATTTGCACATTGTTCAATCTCTTTGCTTTAGGGCTTTTAAGAAAACTCAGCTCTATTAAAAAGCTTTTTGCACTATATTCCATACTGTTTTAATTATGTTATTCACTTAGCTAATGACATCTCTGCAGTTAAATGATTCTTTTATACTATATTCTATATTAGCTTCTGATATTGATTTTAATTTCTTGGGTATCCCCTTTTGTTCTGCAATGTACGGACCATGTATGCTTAAATACTGCAAGTTTTTTTTTCACGCAAATTGGCACTAGGTATACATTTGTGGAGAGAGGTCGCTTTTTGCTTATGTCATTAACATAAGTTGCCAGGTATTGGATAACTTTTCAAACAGATAACTACCTACAGAATTTGGCGGGAACCTGTCATCATGGATGTTAGCAATCCCATGTGCGATGTTTTACCAGTCTCAGGCTGGGACAGTTGAGACTGCCATGTGCCCTGGATTGATTAGGAATTAGATAACAAGTCAGATGGGAGCTTAGGACAGTTACCACCGCCTGTTGTTTCAGGACAGTGGTATGTACGACGATGAACTGAGCTAGATCAGGCTGGGAGCGCAGTAAATCTGGCTGACCTGCATTTAATGGAGTGTAAGGTCTGTGCAGACTTCTTACCCTGATTTACTCCTCTTGCCACCGAGAGGTTTGGGGTTAAATGTCAGTGCAGACCATGCCATAAAGTCAGTGAGATGCTGGGAAGGCGGCTTCAGTTTTGACACAGAGTTTCACCGGCATGATTCCAGAAGTGAGCATAGTGTACTCATCTTAACCAGTATGGCAGAGGCTTCCTAAACCGTTAATAATTAAAAAGGAATCATAATAGGAGCAAGAAATGCTCGATATTGATGGTTTCCAGAAGCACAAATAACTGCTAAACATCACATTATTTACTAAAGTAACAAGATGTGTATGCCTCTGAGGGTTAATCATGTGAATAAAAACCAGAAAGTTGCCAATCCATGAACAGTCTTATGAGCATTAGAGCGTTCTTTTGTTTAAAAGGTCATTCATAACTTTGCCTTCTTTCTGATGCACTGTCCATGTTATTGATTGATTCATGTATAAAGTGCACAGAATCCATTTGCTGTATGAAAGAGAATAAACTGGAATTTGGTCTCTCTTTATTTTCACCTCTCACTAGTGTTTGAAGGGCATCATTTTCACTGGCTGGGTTTTGGGATGAAGTCGTGTTTCTGCCAAGTAATGCGTTTGAAGTAATGCATTGATTCTCATCAGTGTCAGTTGAATTAGACTCAGCTGCTTGATGGGAACTTGTTCTCTTATTAACCTCCTGTTTTTGAAAACTGCTTTTGAGTCTTGTCAGAAACTAAAGTATTGAGTGAAGCACCTGAGCATAGGAAGCCACACATTGACATAACATTGCCGGGGGGGGGGGGGGGGGGGGGGGGGGGGGAGGGGAAATCAAAATGTCTTTCAGTCTACCATTTAGTCTTTGCATCCTTAACCTTCATAGGTAATGCACTATGTAAAGGTAATGCAAATTAGCAGAAATGTTTCCAGATTGTATTGTTGCAGTCTAACTTTAATCACGGGCATGACTAAAGTGAGATTGGGCCATTTGTCTTCACTATGCCACGTTCGTGATCAGTTCCAGAAAAGGCCAACCAAAGGGAAAAAGGTAGAAACAAAGAGCTGTAGGTGCTGCTTTACACAAGAAGACATAAAGTGCTGGCATAACTCAGCGGGTCAGGCAGCATCTCTGGAGAACGGCAATAGGTGACATTTCGGGTCGGGAGGCTTCTTCAGCTTTCAGGAAAAAGTTAGAATTCTGAGGTGAGTTTGCAGGTGGTGGCAGATAGATAGCGTGTACTCACTAGATGTCAACTTCTAAAATTCTGAAAAATTAGAAAATGCTTAAGACCGCACCTGGAGTATTGTGTACAGTTTTGGTCTCCTAATTTGAGGAAGGACATCCTTGTAATTTAGGCAGTGCAGCGTAGGTTCACGAGATTGATCCCTGGGATGGCGGGACTGTCATATGAGGAACGATTGAAAAGACTAGGCTTGTATTCACTGGAGTTTAGAAGGATGAGAGGGAATCTTATAGAGACATATAAAATTATAAAAGGACTGGACAAGCTAGATGCAGGAACATTTTTCCATTCTTGGGGAGTCCAGAACCAGGGGCCACATTCTTAGAATAAAGGGGAGGCCATTTAAAACTGTGAGAAGGAACTTTTTCACCCAGAGAGCGGTGAATTTGTGGAATTCTCTGCCACAGAGGGCAGTAGAGGTCAAATCACTGGATGAATTTAAGAGAGAGTTAGATAGAGCTCTGGGGGCTAGTGGAATCAAGGGATATGGGGAAAAGTTGGGCGCGGGTTACTGAGTGTGGATGATCAGCCATGATCACAATGAATGGCGGTGCTGGCTCGAAGGGCCGAATGGCCTCCTCCTGCACCTATTTTCTATGTTTCTAAGAAAGAAAACAGGGATCTTCAGTGCAGTTAGACGTACATCAGCAGAGGGGAACATGCTGAAAAACTGGATTGGGATTTTTGAAAGGGAAATGATGTGGCTGTTAGAATTAGGGAGTTAGGCTGTTAGTTAGAAAAAGGGAATGGCGTGGCTGTTAGAATTTGTTGAGCTTGGCAGGATAGATAAGGGTGAACCAGTGAATGTGATGTATTTGGACTTTAAGAAGGTTTTTCATAAGACACCACACAAGGTGTCATTAAGAGGAAAATCTGACTAATCGAGACTGAACTGAGAAGAAATCTTTTGATTGAGGACAGTAAATTTCTGGGTTTTTCTAATCAGGTGTGCTTCCTCAATCTTTGAGTATATTTAGGGAAGACGGATACATTTTTGGGATTAAGGAAGTGAGTGGATAAGGACTTACTACAGGAGAGTGGCCTAGCATCTACTGGAGGTTGGATGTTTTTATTTCTCTCATTCTTATATAAACTTAATTCAATTTACGTCTCAGAAAGATCCAGGCGACCTCGTTGGAAACCACATTGTCCAATCTGAAATGCAGCATTCCAAGTAGACATTAAGGAGATTGAATTGCTGTTTTTAATCAAAAAGGCAAGAAAAAGTGTTTTTCAGGACTTATTTAGGCAAATATGCTTACTGCCTTTGTAGTCCAAGTACTACAATTTACCAACAAGACTAGACATGCCAAATTCAGCTACAGATTCTTGCTAATCATTCACTGAAAATATTTTGCTAAACAGAATGCAGACACATTGAACCAACTCTACTGAGAAGAGTTGGTGAAGTTGTTTTAAAAAAGTATGGCTTCATGTAACAGATAAAATTTATTTGTGAGAAAAAGAAATTACTCAAAGCTTTTGTACCATAAATCCAGTTTAGCATTTCAAAGTACATGATGAAGAGGAAGGAAGATAATGTGTGCATGGACAGAAAAGGAATTCTGGCCTACCTTGAATGAAAGGATTAGATAGAGTGTTGCAATGTGACCATTTTGTCAAACTTATTGCTGCAAACTGTTAAAGGACTGAGATACAAGCTGGTTGTGAATAACGTGAGGTCTTGCCTCGGGCCAAGTATTATCTACTCCAGTGCAACAATTGCATTCAGTCTGAACCAAAACGTTACCCCAGTACTTTTTGTCTTTTTTTTAAATCATAAATTAATATGGTCCATGTGAAGAGTTGAGGGCTTCTCATCTGAGATGTTCCTGAAACTTGTGTGCATCTTATTTTTGAAATATATTACTTCAGCAGCAACAGAACCAGCTGACACGCGATGAAAATCAGAAAATGGCAGTTGCAGAAAATCTGAAGGAAAAAACAGAAAATGCTGGAAATACTCAACAGGTGCGGAAATCTCCCAGCTCAAAGGTTAATAGCGAACATGCCAAAGTCAGGGATATAGGTAGGGCCGAGATGATTAATGGAGTTTTATTCAGGTACACTGTTCAGTACTGAGACAACATTTATGGTGTCACAAATTTTATAAACAGTATGAAGTCATCAAAATCATTACTGTTGTCCTTCAGATTGTCAGACCACTTAAGAATCATGTGAGGGACCTGAAATGGTGACTCTCAAAGTATTTGAAAGAATTTACTGCTAATATTGATTGTATTAAAGCAACACCTCTTTCAACAGACTTGGAGAAGTTTTTTTTTTCTGCATGAACAGACCCAGATACTGATTTTGCAATAGATTAAGTTAGGGCATTATTAAATGATGCACTATATACACAATTGATTTAAACCTGCTTCCATTCTTGTGCTGGCACTTTAAAAAAGTGTCATCCAGTGTGGTCCAAGGAGTCATTCAGTCTACTTGTATTAAACGACAAATGACTGTGCTGTGCTCCCCCACAGCAAAGGGTTATATGTACTTTAGCTAGTTTAGTTCATTGTCACGTGTACAGTGAAAAGCTTTTGTTGTGGCGTGCTAGCCAGTCAGCGGAAGGACAATCAACTAAACCGAGGGTGATTATCCTGTGAGCTCGGACCTTGAGTTGTGAGCTTCATGGTAACTGTGGAATCCTGGATAATCATTGAACATTTGCAGAGATTTTCCCAGAACTTGATTTTTCTCCAAGTTTATTTCTACTTAATTCCTATGTTATTGTTCTTGTGTTCCTGTTCACTGCAGCTTTAAAAAAAATGTTTTTATGCAGTGCAAATTTCCTCCTCCTTCAAATGTTTCTGGCATTCATTCATATTCTTGCCTGAATGGGACGCTGTTGTTTAAATTACATGCATTTTTGACCCGGAACCATCCTACACATGCATTTTTAAGTCGCCCCGCCAGAATTTCTGAGCATTAGACCCAGGGTGACTCAGCGGTTTGTTTGTGCAATTTGTGACAATGCATTTTGTTAAATGGGTGCCCTACTTCTGCAAACAATCTCGTAGCAGTTCTTGTGGAGAATAGGGCCTTGAAATTCAACTGTGTAATACTTTTATTCAGCATTATGCAACAACAAATCAATTTTCTCCAAGAGTGGAAATTGATAACTATCTTTTCCAGATCACTTTATGTCAGTTTGTAAAGTTGACAGAGCATGTACCAGAGTGAGTTACACTTATTAAAATGATGCCTTTCCAGCATTGAATCATATCTGACTTCCTTGAAACCTAGTTGTACAGTTTTGCCAGGTGAAATCCACTCAGTTTTTCCCAAACTCCTCTGCTATGGCCAACCATTAATGCCAGAAATATTTATAGGAGGAGAAAATTAGTGGGCAGCGGTAGAGTTGCCGCCTTACCGCGCTTTCAGCGCCAATGACCCGGGTTCGACACGACTACGGTTGCTGTCTGTACGGAGTTTGTACGTTCTCCCCGTGACTGCGTGGGTTTTCTCAGAGATCTTCGGTTTCCTCCTGCACTCCAAAGACATACAGGTGTGGAGGTTAATTGGCTTGGTCTAAAATGTACATAGTGTACATACATGTAGGATAGTGTTAATATGAGGGGAATCGCTGGTCGGTGTAGACTCGGTGGGCTGAAGGGCCTGTTTCTGCGCTGTATCTCTAAAACTGAAAAACTGAAAAAGCATAGAGCAACCATAGTTTCAACACACAGTTTACTCTGCCACTGTGCAGTTCAAAGGATGACCACCCAGTCTTTCACTTGTACTACAGTCTGCTGCCTCTCAACACTGAGATTTTGAACAGTGTAATTTTGGAAGCTGCATAGAGTGGGCACAGCTGTAATGCTGCCTAATGGTGCTGCGAAAAAATGTAGAGTTGGATCACAGGCATTGGTGTTGCCACATACCTGGATGGGGTTCCTGGGAGAGGAGGTGTACAAAGGCTCATTACCAAAGTCTTTATTCACCTCCTGGGTTGCACTCTTGCCCTGACTTCTCCAAAGAGTTGAGATGTTGACAAACCCGTGTATTTTCAGCACTCTCCACATTCATTTCAAAGCTTTTAATCAAAACAGATCAATGTTAAAAATTGATCAAAGTAAAAAGTAGCAAAGTAAATGACAAATATATTTATTTGTGTTTCTGGCGATGTGTGATTTGCCCGCGAGTGAGAATTGTAAAATGCTTGTTCAGCATCTTTAAACCACACCTTCAAATGCAGCCCGATTGTTACACTCGGCTGCTATTAGCGTCAGCAATCTAGACCACGCCATGTAAATGTGCAAGCCGTCCACATCGGGAACCTCTTCCTCCTCATTTTCACCATTATGTTCAACCCACATCAAGAAGGGGAGAATCTTCAGAACGAGAATTCTTTGCTGACTGACGTTTTCTCCTTGAGCTGGAGGTGCATCCATTTTCCATCGGAGCATGTATACGTTATAATCTTTAATTTAAGATGTTTTCTATGAATCCTGGAAAATGAATGCTGCCTTCCTGACATTAATTGCTACTTTTCCACTCGCCTGACTCATTTTAAGTCACTGCTGGCAACTGAGAGAACCTTTGCTGCTGCATTCTGACACATCGTTTTTTTTTTTAAACTTCTGGTTTAGATTAAAAATATTACCATTAACACTCAAATTAAACAAAGAATAGTGGGTATCTGGGAGTGATTATGAGGCTGTAATGTAAACAAAAAGCTCAGATGACATCATAAACCGCAAGAGTGAAGTTTAAGCAATTTACAACCAACTTCAAAACCCCGATTAAATTATGTACTTGAAATTTCTAATTGGTACGTGGTGTTTGTGAACTATTTCAGCTCTAGATGTATGCAGTAATGAATAAAGTACCGGTTTATATGTAGCCAGGCACTGACGAGATAGCATGCAATTACATGGCCACATAGTTCAGGTCATAGTGTCTGATGAGTAACGAGACTGTGGCTGGCAACATGATTTACCTTTTGAAGACTTTGGAGGTTTCATTATAAAAGCTGAAAATGCTGGAAAACACCCTGCAGGTCAGCCAGCATCCGTGGAAAGAGAAACAATTAACATTGCAGTCTGAAGACCTTTCCTCACAACATGGAAAGGAAAATAAGTTGCAAAGAAAGTATTGGGAGGGATGTATAGAAAACACCTGTGACAGGGTGAGGCTGAAGTTAGAATCATAGAGTCATACCTCATGGAAACAGGCCCTTCGGCCCAACTTGCTTATGACGACCAAAATGCCCCATCTGCACGAGTCACTCCTGCCTGCGTTTGGCCCACATCCCTCTCAACGGTTCCTATCCATGGAATTAAATTGTACAGTTTGTGGAAAGGATCTGCAGATGCTGGTTTAAACCGAAGATAGACACAAAATGCTGGAGTAACTCAACGGGACAGGCAACATCTCTGGAGAGAAGGAATGGGTGACATTTCGGATCGAGACCTTCTTCAGACTAGTCAGGGTAAAGGGAAATGAGAGATACAGACAGCGATGTAGAGAGATATAGAGCAAATTAATGAAAGATATGCAAAAAACGTAACGATAAGAAAGGAAGCAGGCCATTGTTAGCTGATTGCTAGGTGAGAACGGGAGTCTGGTGCGACTTGGGTGGGAGAGGAATGAAGAGAGAACGAATGCAGGGGTTACTTGAAGTTAGAGAAATCAATATTTGCTAGGTTGTAAGTTGCCTGGGTTGTAAGTTGCCCAAGCGAAATATGAGGTGCTGTTTCTCCAATTTACGATTGGCCTCACACTGACAATGGAGGAGACCCAGGACAGAAAGGTCAGTGTGGGAATGGGAAGGAGAATTAAAGTAGGAAAGAAAACTGCAGATACAGGTTTAAATCGAAGGTAGACACAAAATGCTGGAGTAACTCAGCGGGTCAGGCAGCATCTCGGGAGAGAAGGAATGGGTGACATTTCGGGTCTGAAGAAGGGTCGCTACCCGGAACGTCACCCAGAGATGCTGCCTGACCCGCTGAGTTACTCCAGCATTTTGTGTCTACCCAGGAGAATTAAAATGTTTGGCAGCTGGGAGATCAGGTAGGCCCAGGCGAACTGAGCGAAGGTTGGTCTCACAAATGTATAAGAGTCCACATCTTGAACAGCAGATACAGTAGATGAAGTACAAGTGAACCTCTGCCTAACCTGAAAGGACTGTCGGGGTCCCTGGACAGAGTCGAGGGAGGAGATATAGGGACAGTAAATTGTACAGGCTGTCCAGTGAAAGCTTGATGCTGTATATATTTTGTTTAATACATTACATCAGCGCACTGCTAGCGAGGACTTCTATTCTCAGTTTTCGGTTGATTTCTTACTGTAAACATACTTAAATATTGTGTCAAGTGAAATGTCCAGAAACATACATGCCCGTGTGAAGTGAACAGTCGAGGTTTGCCAATTTCAGAGACTGCAGAAACGCATCTGGGAGGAAACGTTTAATTTGCCCTGCCAATGGAACTGAATATGATTTTTAAAACATTTAAAAAATATATTACGATATTTTGTGTGAATTTTAAAACAATTTGTTTGAGGTCAGATTAAATCTGCTCAAGGAGACGCTGCAATTTAAAAAATAATTAATTTGGGATGTTCAGTGGGGTCCTGCATTAATCTTTGCCTTTGTTGATCTACACATTGTCCATGGAGAGAATGTCGAACCACAATGTCAGTAGCTTGGTGTCAACACAGTCATCAGCTGACTCAACCATTACACAACAGTTACAAGTTCAATGCAGTTCCCTTTTACTTTTCCCGCCCTTTGCAGCTGCCTGATTAAAGCTTTTTGGAAAATGAATTTTAATCAAGACCCTGACCTGTGCAGCTTTCAAGGCAGCACTTACTAAAAATAGGGAAAACAAATAAGCAGCCTCGGCCACAGCAGCAGCAAAATGATTCATTTCTCTGCTGTCAGCAGATCAGAATAAATGTGTGACACTGGTCTCGTTCCAACACTGCGTTGATCACTGCCCCTCTCCGGACTGCTCTCTGTAGGTTATGTTAAAAAGTTTCAAATCCCCACATCTGGCCAGTAAACTGACTTAGGTTCCTGAGTGGTGATAGCCACCCTCTTCTACAAACATAGTTAAATACATAATCTGTGCTATTTTCCATTAACTAGAAACTCAGGCGGAATCTGATTATTTTGGATTTATTTTCCGAAAACCCTCTTTTTAGTTATTTAAGAGCCGTTACTGAGATGTGGTGCGTTTTCATGCTACAGTTCCCATAAAGTGACATTTTATTCGGTGCCAGTTTTTATTAGGAACATTGAGTCTACTGCTGTTAATTAAAGATTGCTTAAATCAAAATTACTGCCTAATTCAGTTTTTTTTTCTTCAGTTTTCCTAATGCAATCCTACAGCTAACAGCCATGTGTTCCCATCCCTGACAGGAATTAATCGCATCCTCAGCTTTAAGGACCTGCCACGGTTTTGGAATCTACCACCCTTTGGTTAAAATGTTCCACACGTTGGCTTAGATAAACAAACAAAAACGTTGCTTGTTCAAAAATGAACATTTTCTACGTTCATTTCTCGAACCCTCCTCCCCCAACCCCCGCCAATCTTCCTACCTTGTAATTAATGTAAACTTTTTCTTTACCTCAGCTGATTGTCCCAGGGAGTTTTCCTGGAATAAATTCAATGTACCTTTGAAAATCTGCAGGCTTTTCTCCAGAGTAATGTGCCACAGTAGGCAGTATTTCCAGGATGCTCAGTCTCTAAATGTCGAAATCTATCTTGTAGTGCTCTCCTACCTCTCTAATAGAATCAATGACATCCGCCTGATGCATCACAATGGCCAGGGACAACTTCAGAATCACACCAGTTGCTCCACACTTAAACTTCCCCCTCACATTCCCACACCGACCTTTCTGTCCTGGGCCTCCTTCATTGTCAGAGTGAGGCTCAGCGCAAATTGGAGGAACAGCACCTCATATTTTGCTTGGGCAGCTTACACCCCAGCGGTATGAATATTGATTTCTCTAACTTCAAGTAACCCATGCTTTCCCCATCTCTCCATCCCCTCACCCTTCCCAGTTCTCCGATCAGTCTTACTGTCTCCAAATACATTTTTATCTCTGTACCGGCCACTCCCCTGACATCAGTCTGAAGAAGAGGGTCTCAACCCAAAACGTCACCCATTCCTTCTCTCCAGAGATGTTGCCTGTCCTGCTGAATTACTCTAGCATTTTGTGTCTATCTTCAGAATTACATCTTTAGACTTAGCTTGCCACTGCTATACATTCCCACGTTTTAGTTGGAGTAAAAAACTGTAGATACTGGAAAACCAAAACCAAAATAGAAAGTGCCAAAAATGTTCTGCAGGGCAGGCAGCATCTGTGGGGAGAGAAGTAACAATTCACTTGCCAATCCTTATTCCCCTCACATTTTATTTGGTAACTTATTGTGTGGCACATCATAAAAAATTGTCTCACTGGAATTTAGGATGATGATAGGGGATCTTATAGAAACATATACAATTCTTAAGGGATTGGACAGGATAGATGCAAGAAAAATATTCCCGATGTTGGGGGAGGAGCCAGGAGTCACAGTTTAACAATAAGGGGTAGGCCATTTAGGACTGAGATGAGGAGATGAGGAAAAACTTTTTCAGTCAGAGAGTTGTGAATCTGTGGAATTCTCTGTGGTGGTATGTTTTGGATCTTGGGCAGTTCCTTCTCTCCTCCATACTTTGCTCTTGCCATCACTCTGATATAAGTTAATCTTCGTCTCATCTGTCCACAAGACCTTTTTCCAGAACTATGGTTGCTCTTTTAAGTACTTGGCAAACCATCCTTTATTTGCAGCTAACCAGTGGTTTGCATCTTGCAGGGTAGCCTCTGTATTTCTGTTCATGAACTCTTCTGCGGACATTGACAAATCCACACCTGATTCCTGAAAAGTGTTTCTGATCTGTCGGACAGGTGTTTGGGGATTTTTCTTTATTATAGAGAAAATTCTTCTGTTATTAGCTGTGGAGGTCTTCTTTGGACTGCCAGTCCCTTTGCGATTAGTGAGCTCACCAGTGCTCTCATTCTTCTTAATGATGTTCCAAACAGTTGATTTTGGTAAGCCTAAGGTTTGGCTGATGTCTCTAACAGTTTTATTCTTGTTTCTCAGTCTCATAATGGCTTCTTTGACTTTCATTGGCACAACTTTGGTCCTCATGTTGCTAAACAGCAAAAAAGTTTCCAAAGGTGATGGAAAGACTGGAGGAAAGACTAGGTGCTGTGAGCCCTCTTATACCTGCATTAAGGAGGCATTTAAACACACCTGAGCAATTATAAACACCTGTGAAACCATGTGTCCCAAACATTATGGTGCCCTGAAATGGGGGGACTATGTATAAACACATCTGTAATTTCTACATGGAGAAACCAAAATGTATAAAAATACCCTTAAATAAAATATAACCCTTTAACCACATGTGATTTTTTTCTATTACAAATCTCAAATTGTGGAGTACGGAGGCAAATAAATAAATGATGGGTCTTTGTCCCAAACATTATGGAGGTCACTGTAGCTCTCAGGGCTAATGGAGTCAGGGGATATGGGGAGAAAGCAGGAACGGGGTACTGATTTTGGATGATCAGCCATGATCATATTGAATGGCGGTGCTGGCTCAACGGGCTGAATGGCCTACTCCTGCACCTATTTTCTATGTTTCTATGTCTGAAAGTTAAAATATACCAGATTGACTGGTTTGCTCCCCCATGCCCCCTGCTCAGCTGACCTGCAAATCTCAAAAAGATTTATCAAACATGATTTCCTTTATAAATCTCTGCTGACTGCCCAAACCTTTTTTATTTTCTGAACACTCTGACTGATGCAATTTTTTGTTTAATTTATTAGCATTGTCCTTATTTTCCAACTTAAATGTCTGTCTGCAAGCAATCCACATTGATTTTTGCTAATACTTTTCATTTTGGATAATTATGAGAAGTAGTCTAATTTAAATGTGTTTGCTGGAATGCTCAAGTATTGTCTCTGCCTTTTCCTTGTCAAATTCAAACCATTTCCCATTTTCTGGCCTTTTGTTCTTTTGGAAATGTTAAAAAAGCCTTTTTTCCGTTGATCCAATACTGGTTTTAACTTCCCTTGTTAAACCTCCTCGGTTGGACCACTTTCCTGTTGGGGTTTATACCCTAAGCAATACTGTATATATTTGTTGTAAACAGCATTAATTCTTCAAATGTCACCCACTACTTGTTTACTGCAACGTTCCTCATTCATTCATAATGTGCTTTGTTTAGGTTTAAGATCCTTGTTTCAATGAATCTAAACATTTTTTTTGTTTTTACAAAACATTCTATTTTTAGGGTCACTCTTTTTTAAAGACACTTGAACTAACCGTTTATTAATTAGGTCTTTCACATTACATAGTACTAATCTAAAATAGCCTGCACTTTCATTGCTTCCTCAACATACTGATCTAGCAAAGCATCCGTTATAGATTTTATGAATCCGCTCACCAGACGTTTTGGTTTGTCCAGTCTAAATAAAGTGTAAAGTCCCATATTATTATTGCATTTCTTATTACATGTGCCTCTAATTTCTGTATTTAAGTTATGCCACGTTACCAGGGCGACACGGTGGCACAGCATGAACAGCACTTTGGTCAACGTGGGTTGTTTTTAAATGTGCTATACAAATAAAATTGACTTGACTTGACTTACAGTGCTGCAGACCCGGGTTCGATCCCAACTACAAGTGGTTGTCTGTACGGAGTTTGTACGTTCTCCCCATGACCGCATGGGTTTTCTCCGAGATCTTTGGTTTCCTCCTACACTCCAAAGACATATAGGTTTGTAGGTTAATTGGTTTGGTATAAGTGTAAAGTGTCCCTAGCGTGTGTAGGATAGTGTTAATGTGCAGGGATCGCTGGTCAGCGCGGACTCGGTGCCCCAAAGGGCCTGTTTCAATGCCCTTATTTAGTTTATCTTTAAACTAAACTAAACTAAACTAAACTCTCACTACCTTTTGTAGGTCTTTAGACAATTCCCGTCATTATCTTCTGTTCTTTGCTGTTTTTTAGCTGCGCCAAATTGATTCTAATTTTTGATTTTCGCAGCTAACATCCTTTCTCACTCCTCTCGTTATTCCACCCATTATTATCAGACTCATCATCCTCCATTTCCATTTTGCCCATCTCTTCTAAGAGTTGCATATCCTGGAATATTTTATTCCCAATTTTGGCTACTTGGCTTTGGGGTTTTATTGATTATTTTCTATTTATGCTATTCATCGAACTTTATATTGATGCAGCATGAATACAAAGCTTTAATTTTATTTTATTACCACTTTACCCTTCTCTGATGTGAAGTGGAGGTAAACTCGCCGATTTGTATACTCTGCTTTCCCAATGCATTGTCATTGCCAATCGGCTATCGTGCACAATTGCTTTCATGAATTCATGTTATAGGAGCAGAACTAGGCCATTCTGCCCACCAAGTCTACTTCACCATTCCATCATGGCTGATCTACCTTTCCCTCTCATCCCCTTCCCCCTTCCTTCTCCCCATAATCCCTGATACCCGTACTAATCAAGAATCTGCCACTCTGCCTTTAAAATATCCACTGACTTGGCCTCCGCATCCTTCTGTGGCAATGAATTCCATACTGTATCCATACTTTTCAACTCTCCAATCTTCCGTTCACCAGAATCCTACCTCACCACCGCCACTGCTCCTTATTCCCACCTCCCCTCCCTCCCCTCACTCCCTATAGAAGGGCTGAGCTGGGAACTGTGCCTTCGTGAATATCCCCAGCACTGCTGCTGATGCTCCACAAACTGAAATGCATCCCTCCTGTAGCCAGTCGTTTTAACCTTGCATTCAATTCTCTGATTTTATTTACCTTTGCTCATCTGCAAGTGCCTCATGCACCAGTGCAGAGATTATTATTGTATGCTTTTTTAAATTGGACCCTAACTGCTCACACTCCTTGATACTATGCAAACTATTTTTGTCAGTAGTTTCACATGGACCATTATGGCTGATTTTTCCCATCCCACTCCAAGCTCCACTCTCGCCAGGAGGAATGGACCTGAACCAGACAGGTTGTACAACCTTTGAGACGTACATTCATGTTCCCCTATCTGCAATGTTCACTGCCAATACTACAGTCCTTGAATCTTCACTGATATAGAAACATAGGAAATAGGTGCAGGAGTAGTCCATTCAGCCCTTCGAGGCAGCACCGCCATTCAATATGATCATGGCTGATCATTCAAAATCAGTACCCCGTTCCTGCTTTTTCCCCCATATCCCTTGATTCTGTTAGCTCTAAGAGTTAAATCTAACTCTCTCTTGAAAACATCCAGTGAATTGGCCTTCACTGCCTCTTGTGGCTGAGAATTCCACAGATTCACAACTCTCTGGCTGAACAAGTTTTTCCTCATCTCAGTCCTAAATGGCCTGCCGCTTATTCTGCAACTGTGACCCCCTGGTTCTGGATGGTTCCTAGTTCAATGATCTTTTGCTCCAGTTTGCTGTGGTTGCTTTAGTCGGCCTTCTTGTGCTTTTGTCTTTCAACAAAAACCTCGCATCTGTCAGATATTGCTATCCTTATGCGTAGCCACATCCACTTGTCCCTCTTGCAATTAATCCATGTAGTGGGATTTACATTTCCAACAAGGGGTCAGAGAACACAGCACAGTTACACCACAGGAACAGGTCCTTTAACCCACAATGTCCACGCTGAACATGAAGCCCAGTTAAACGTATCTCCTCTGCCTGCATTTGATTCATATCCCTCCATTCCATCCATATCCATGTACCTATCCAAAAGCCTCTTAAACACCACTAATGTATCTGCCTCCACCACCAGTGTTCCAGACACCAACCACATCTCCTTTACACTTTGTCCCTCGTCCGTAGGCATTACAAGGCCTTTGACATTACCACACTGGGTTGAAAGTTCTGACTGTCTACCCTACCTATGCCTCTTATACTTTTAGATACTTCTAGCAGGTCTCCTCTCCTCAACCTCTAAAACTCCAGAGAAAATAATCCAAGTTTGTGCAAACTCTCCTCACAGCTAATACCTTATATATAATCCAGGCAGCACTCTGGTAAACTACTCCCTCTAATCTCCCCCTCTCTCAAACCCCCACGTCACTCCTGTAATGGAGCGACCAAGACGACACACAATACTCCAAACACGGCCTAACCGAAGTCCTATAAAGCTGAAACATGACTTCCTGACTCTTATACTCAATAACGATCTTCATCCCTTCCTGATGCAGCAGCCGCAATATCTGTCTCCAGCTGGTCGTCTCTGAGCTGCAGTCTCTGTGGCGGCAGACACTTGCTGTGATCGCTTGCCATGGATCACTGTGATCTCTGTTCCCACCTGGCCAGTACACTCAGCTGCATGGTAATGTTCCCAAAGCTGCAGGCATTCCATGTGCTCACTCTTGTCCTCACCTCCCTGCGAATACCCATCCCTTGCATGTGCTTTGTACAAGGAAGCTGCTTTCTATATGTGCGATCGTGTTCGTTCGTTTAGTTTAGTTTAGAGACACAGCGCGGAAACAGGCCCTTTGGCCCACCGAGTCCAAGCCGACCAACGATCCCCGTTACACGAACACGCACCACACTCTCGGGACAATTCACAAATTTTACCAAAGCCAATTAACCTACAAACCTGTACGGCTTTGGAGTGTGAGAGGAAACTGGAGCCCACGGAGAAAACCCACGCAGTCACGGGGAAAACGTACAAACTCCGCAGAGATAGCACCCGTTGGAGGATATTAGCCATAAGGAGAGGTTAGACCAACTTTGCTCTGGAGCATCAAAGGCTGAGGAGTGATCGAATAGATCAAATTATAAGAGCCATCGATCAGGTAGATGGTCAGAATGCTTTTTCCAGGGTAGATTTTTAGATTTAGATTTAGAGATACAGCGCGCCGCCCAGCGATCCCCGCACATTAACACTATTCTACACACACTAGGGACAATTTTTAAATTTACCCAGTCAATGAACCTACAAACCTGTACGTCTTTGGAGTGTGGGAGGAAACCGAAGATCTCGGAGAAAACCCACGCCGGTCATGGGGAGAACGTACAAACTCCGTACAGACGGCACCCGTAGTCAGGATCGAACCTGAGTCTCCGGCGCTGCATTCGCTGTAAGGCAGCAACTCTACAGCTGCGCCACCGTGCCGCCCTACTTATCATCGAGGTCACATCAGAGAGGTCAAATGCTTTAAGGTCAGAGAAGCAAAGTTTAAAGGAAATTTAGGAGGTAAGTTTTCTTTTCCACAGAGAGTAGCAGGTGCCTGGAATGTATTGCCAGGGGAAGTAGTGGAAGCAGATACAAAAGCACCATTTAAGAGCCATTGAGATAGACACATCAATAGGTGGGGAAGAGAGGGATATGAATCATGCTCTGGCAGATGGGAATAATTTAGGCTGGCATCACGTTCGGCACAGACGTAGTGGGCTGAAAGGCCTGTTCCTGTGTTGCATTGTTCTATGTTCGATGATAAGTAGGTTTCAGAGTGTAACAAAGATTATGTATTCACCACTGGCAATCTGGATCTTTCAATTGCTCTCTTTGGCCCTTTAATTATATTTCTATAGTCCTGACATGCTTCATTTTTTTATTTCCGGGTTTTTATTTTAATTTCCCATCCGAATTTTTCATTATATTTTAACATTAGCTTTTCACTCCTCTAGATTTCATCTGTAGCCTTAATAAGCCTTTTCTCAGATTTTGTGTCCAAAGTCCTATTGTATATTTAGCCGTTTTTTATTTGCTCATAACGAGTTATTCTTCGGTACCTGCCTGATTTTAGCAATTCATTACAAAGAAGTATTAATTCCAAGAACATACATCCAATATTAGCTCACCTCTTCCAAAATACTAAATTTCTAACAGATCACAGCGAAGTTGAAATTACATCATTAAATAGAAATTATGAATATATTATCACATGTAATTAATGTGCTTTCATCATTTAAACAAAAAGCTTTAATTACATTAGTACATCTTGATTAGTACAGGTGTCCGAGGTTATGGGGAGAAGGCAGGAGAATGGGGTTAGGAGGGAGAGATTGATCGGCCATGATTGAATGGCGGAGTAGACTTGATGGGCCGAATGGCCTAATTTTACTCCTATTCCTTATGACCTTATTACAAATTTCATGGAACTTAATTTAAGTGGCATCTTGGCCAAAGTACAATGGTCTGATTTACCCATTCCCTCTCATCTGTTGGCTGTCGACAGTACTAGGCCATAATGCAGGGATCAGCTGGCAGGAATATATTAGTGGAACAACATAGCTCCCAAATTAGTTTTGATTGCCTGAGCTGGTTATAATGGAATTTTTCGATGGTGTGCCTTCCAACTTCTCCCTATAAATTTGCATACTCAGTCTGGCCATTGCCCATGCTGGCCCCATGGTCTCACTAACTAAAAAACATAGCACAAAAAGTAAGGACATTTGTGTTTGGTAGATTATTTCTTTGTTGTAACAATGCTTCTTGGCAATAAATCTTATACCGTTGGAAAGCCTGTTTATTTCCCTTTTAAATGGTGCCACATTTGTATGGAACATGCATTTGTGGGATGAGCAGCAGAGCTGAGTATATGGGTTGCGCCCATGAAAAATTTGCCAAATCTTCTCTGCCAATGCTAAACAGCTTATTCTGCTGTTGCTATTGACTCTTGTTTTGAGCTTCTGGTACCCCCAGGTGCTGACAAGAATGGGATGCCATCCCACAACAGTGTGTGACCAGGCTGGTGACCAGCATGAGGAGGAGGTGCCAGGCTGTTATGGCTGTGTATGGTTCTTCCACACGCTACTGTGGCTCCTGTTTATTAAATGAATAAGTTGTTAAATTGCCAATATGTCTTGTTTCTTCAGACTTCAATCATCCAATCCACCAAACAACACCGAACAAGAGTCAATGGCAGAATAAGCTGTTTGGCATTGGCAGAGAAGATTTGGCAGATTTTTCATGGGCGCAACCCACATACTCAACTCTGCTGCTCATCCCACAAATGCATGTTCCTTACAAATGTGGCACCATTTAAAAGGGAAATAAACAGGCTTTCCAACGGTATAAGATTTATTGCCAAGAAGCATTGTTACAACAAAGAAATAATCTACCAAACACAAATTTCCTTACTTTTTGTGCTATGTTTACTTGTGGACATGAGGCTAGAAGCAATCACAAGGTGACGATTCCATAGTTATGCCTCAAACAACTACAAGGTCTCAGGGTGTATTTCCTTCGTCTCTCGTTCCCAACATTTCCCTGATAATCAACAACTCACTGTTGTCAACAGCCTGTCTCACTAGCTCTAATTGTCTTCTAATTAAAGACGTATACATTTCAATAACCACTGTAAATAATTTTTTTAATCTTCAAAAAACATTTGGGGTACATAAAAAAACAGATAATATACAAAGAAATGAAAAAATAGACTTTGTTAGTTTAGTTTAGTTTAGAGATACAGCGCTGAAACATGCCCTTTGGCCCACCGAATCCGCACCAACCAGCGATCCCTGCACATTCACACTGGCCTGCACACTCTGGGGACAGTTTACACACACCAAGCCAATTAATCTGCATTACTGCACCTCTCTGGAGTGTGGGAGGAAACCGAAGACCTCGGAGAAAACCCACATGATCACAGGGAGAACGTACAAACTTTGTATAGACAGCGCCCGTAGTCGGGATCGAACCTGGGCCTCCAGTGTTGTAAGCACTGTAAAACAGCAACTCTGCCGCTGCGCCACCGTGCTGCCCTGTTAAACATAAAAAGTTAAACTTTTAAAATTAAGGTATATAAATACCATTTTATTGAAGGGACTGAGCTTGATGCACCATCATAGGCACTGGCATAACGTTCTGAGGCCATTTTTGCGTGCGCTCCGTGTCTGAGCACGGCACATCACAGAGTTCTCCCAGACGCTGGCTCTAAAGTCCTAGAATCTCCTACACATGCAACACATCTATCTGAGACTTTGTCAGCAAGCCACCAGTATGATCCAACCCCTCCAATTTGCTGTAGTGTTTTATCTGCACCTATCTCTTGCGCAGTTTTTACAGGCTGCCTCACTCCTCCTTCATATTTAGCAATTGGGAAAAACTGGAACCAGAATAATGGCCACGTTAATAATTTAGACCAGTGTAATTTCAGTCTGTGCACAGGTTCTCACTAAACTGATGTGCCTGGTGGGCGGCACGGTAGCGCAGTGGGCGGCACGGTAGCGCAGCGGTAGAGTTGCTGCTTTACAGCGAATGCAGCGCCGGAGACTCAGGTTCGATCCTGACTACGGGTGCTGCACTGTAAGGAGTTTGTACGTTCTCCCCGTGACCTGCGTGGGTTTACTCCGAGATCTTCGGTTTCCTCCCACACTCCAAAGACGTACAGGTATGTAGGTTAATTGGCTGGGTAAATGTAAAAATTGTCCCTAGTGGGTGTAGGATAGTGTTAATGTGCGGGGATCACTGGGCGGCACGGACTTGGAGGGCCGAAAAAGGCCTGTTTCCGGCTGTATATATATGATATGATAAGACGAGTGATTTGGTATTCCTAACACTGAAGGTGGCATCAATTCTGAAGTTCATGACCCTCATACCTACACTGCTGCTGTATCCAAGGGCCAGTCTAAATATTTCAGCATACAGATAGATCTTCATGTGGATGCGCTTGTTGTGTAGGGGTGCTTCATAATGTAGGGATCAGCTGGCAGGAATATATTAGTGGAGCAACATAGCTCCCAGATCAGTTTTGATTGCCTGAGCAGGTTAGAAAGGGATTTTCCGTTGGTGTGCCTTCCAACTTCTCCCTATAATTTTGCCTTTAGCAGGTTGGTGGTGAGGGAGTGGGTGGGTGTTTAATCATGGTGTTCCAGCCATTGAGAGATGTAGGATAGGCTTGCTGCTCTTTTGCGCCCTTTGGTTTTGCGAGCGTACACACGTTTTCTATAAGGGTGTTCTGACGACGGTAATCGTTAATCACATATTGTTGATGTAAAGTTTATTTTCTGTCTGTTGTGGGATTTGATTCCTGCAATCACCACATCCCCACATTAACCTTTATTCTTATCATTTATTTTTACAACAAAGGTGGTCAGTTGGCCTATTCCGAGCATTCGCTAAATTTTTAAAAAAACCTCCAAGCACCTCAGCCTCCTTTCCACATGCCTCGATTTTAATCTTTACCCCTTTGATATTATTTGCTACGTAACAAGCCAAACCTGCTGTTCTGCATTTTGGAAGCATGCTTAATAACATCAACCCTGTTATTAAAATAAAGTAATCAAAAACGCTTCTAATTTCTGCATTGCTGTACCTGAAAATAAATTACAATTTCCCCCCCTACTTTAATTAAATGACTGTCAGTGTGTTGCTTGCCTCATCTCACCCCCTGCACCTTCCCATTACCTCTCACAGATAAAGAATTGCTATTTGTGGAATGTTAAGAAAGCTTCTGGGTAGCAAGGCTCATGAAATTTGTCACAAGATCTAATTTTCTTCATTGCTAGACATGATGCTTATAATTGATGTGGAGGCTGTTGTAATTTACTGGCTAGCCACAATTCTCACTCACTCTCTCTCAGGTGATGTGACTGCAATGTAAATGCAGTGAAATAGAGGAGCTTTGCTGAAAATGTTCTGTTTGTGCATAAGTATTTGTTGATCAAGGGATAAATTCTGAATGAGCATAATCCCAAAAACCTTCAGTTTAATTCATTTCTCAGTTGCCAACTGGAGTGCCCCAACCTGCTGGTTAATTTAGGGAAAGCCATGAGGATTTCACCCAAAGAAGGCTATTTCATGAAATTGTTTCCTTTTTCCTTTTTAATTTTTTTTTACAGTATATGCAACAGCTCTAAAGATGGTGGCGGTGGAAATCACCGAGGCACGTTTGTGTTTGTTTGAGGTGAGGGGAAACACTGCAGGAGCAGCAAATTTCATTATATGTTTAAAATTGAGTGTGACTTTAATAAAGCGCAAACAGGCTTTAGATATCCATCACAGTACTAATATGAATGCTGGGGAAAAAAGGGCTCAGTCGTCCATGCTATTATCTTTATAGCATAGGAAAACATGCTGCAGGCAATCAGCATGAAATTCTTAATTGCTTAGCCTACTTATGCTGTGCTCCAGGGACAAATCCTGCAAATAAAATTGCCAGTAGGACCCTTATGTTAGTGCTAGGTCCCTGCCGTATACAAATGATTATTTTTAACTACTGCTTTGTTTTATAAGAAGGCCCGAATGCTTTTCACCAATGCTAATAAACCATGATAATGTTAAATAGTCAAAGACATCAATGCAGAGAGTGTTTAGATGAGAAGGTTGTGCATCAAGTTAATAATAAAGCAAAAAAATAAATAATGCATGCTAGAGGAAAGTATGGAAAGCAGAATTGGTTTTGCTGTTTTTAAAAAAAAATGTTACTGGTGATATAAGCACAAACCAGTGAGTCTTAAAATGCAACAAAGATCTACAACTGTTGACTTCAAAGAGTTGGGAGTCTCATGCCAGCTTTCGTTGGTGGGTTGGCTGAGGAGAGAGTTTCAATTTCTTGGGCATTACATCTCGGATGACCTGTCCCGGGACTAGCTCATCGATGTAATCATGAAGAAGGTGCTCCAACTTTCTTAGAAGTTTAAGGAAATTTGGTGCTCCAACCAACATCGACAGGTGCAAAGTAGAAAGTGTCCTCCCTGGTTGCTTCATGGCCTCGAGCTGCAATTCCAATGCACAGAAACGCAAGAGGCTGCAGGGAGTGGTGGACACAGCCCTTCCCATCACACACACATCCCTCCCCACCATCAAGATCATCGACATGAAGGGCTGCCTCGAAAAGGTGGCATCTATCATAATGGATCCCCACCATCAGGGCCAGGCCTTCTTCGCACTGCTCCCATCGGGCAGGAGATACAAAAGCCCAATGTCCCACACCACCAGGATCACGAACAGCTCTCCTACAGACATCAGGTGTTTGTACCAACCTGCACAACTTCATCTTACCTCAGCAACGGAACACTACTACCACCCTTGTGCTATCACGCCCTTGTTTCTAATTGTGAGTTTGCGTGCATGGCCTCTCTTGCACAGACTTTCTTTTCACTGTCGTGTATAACCGATGTATGACTTTATGTTCTGTGTGGTCTGTATCTGTGCCTGTGCTGCTGCTGTAAGCAAGCTTTTCATTCTACCTGGACTCACCATATTTGTGCGCACGCCAACAAACTTGACTTGGCATGACTAACGAAAGCTTAAGGGGGTGGATGGCAATTTGGATGCAGTGGTGGAATTGATTGAAATAACAGTCCTTCCCCACTAAAAATGCACGACAAAGGATTTTTGGGTACTCTGTCTGGACAACCATCTCCTACACATTTAATGGAAAATTTGACCATTATTAAAATATATATTTTTTAAAAAGGATGGCAATCCAGTACAATTATAATTACATTTCTGCAAATGTTTTATGCGCTTGCATTTGCTTGTTCCATTTTATCCAGTATGCCTTATATTTTATGAGAAATATTTTAAGGTGTGAAGGATTTCCAGATTGGCTTTTTCCTGGCTGGTGATTTGGCCAACAGTATCTGACCATGGACATGGAGAAAACTCAAAGTTCTAGCACTGCTGTTTTGTTCATCATGGTAGCATTCTAAATTAAAGAATGACATTACTCCTCTCTCTTCATTTGCTCCCGTACTTACCCATTTGGATTTGGGCTTTCTAGCGGTAGTCATCACTAAAATTATCAGCTTCTGCAAAAATGCCTTTCACTGCTTACGCCTCAATTTGATGAAACCTCAGCTTTGCCTTGTTACTCTGGGATTAGAGTGTTCGAGTTCTCTTCAGGCCGGTGGTCTTTGTACACGCGAGTTCATCAAAAACCTGGCAGCCTTGGAAGGCTGCTTTCAGAAAGTCAGGTCAACTCATCAGTTCTGCTTACGCAATGCCTAAATCTCAATATTCCCATCCTCATTTTCAAATGTCTTCATGGTTCATTGTGCCTCTGTGATCTCCTCTAGTCTGGCCATCATCTGAGATATTTGCATCTTTCAATCCTGGCCTTCTGCTTATCCCCGGACTTTAACGTACTAGCGATGGCCTTGCCTTCAGCTGCTCTCTAAATTCACCATCTCCATCCAATTTACTTATCTCTTCCTAAGCACTCCTTTAAAACACTACCTAAGCCAGCTTTTGTACATCTGTTCGAGTATCCCTTTATGTTGCTTGGCATCAATCTTTTATTTGATTACATTTCTGTGAAGCTTCTTCGGACATTTTATGCTGCGTTAAAATTGTTAGGTAAAGGGAACTCCATGTTACTAATGGCTCATCACGTTCAATCACGTTATCCCCAGAAGAAAACTTAAAATACATTTGAAATTGCAGCATAATATTTGTTCCTGTTTTTGATGAGTCCTCTAATAGGCTTGTATTGGAAGTGTCAATATTGGTTTCGGCAAGAGCTCACTATTTTGAGATTTTCTTTTGTTTCAAACTGATAGCTTTCATTTTCGAGCAAAAGGAGTAGAATGGCAAAATGCTACTAAAGGGCAGCAGGGAAATGGGACATTACAAATAACAGTCTCCTGCGACTTCCCATCGGTGCAGAGTCTCGAACCTGATTGTCTCTGTGTGAACCTCTCCTGCTGCAAGATAGGGGGTAACTTCACTGAGCAGCTACTTATTGTTCACCCCCCATTTTTACGGAAGATTTTTGCAACTAGAATCTGCTCTGGTCTTCCGCACTTCTTTTGGGTGTGCTCCCAATCCATCCTGAGACTGTTTCAGAGAGCAGGCACCTTCCAGCAACACAATGTTCCACCTCCTTAACATTGGTGACTCCACCCCTGCCCGCTTCCTGCAGCTGAAGGCCTTGGTCCGTGTCTTTATCATATCTCGAGTTTAACATTGCAGTGCTGTCCTAGCTTGTCTCTGAAGCTGAACTCATACAACATTGTTCTGCTGCGTCCTGTCTTCCACCAAGTCGGGTTCATAGATGCCTCCGCATTTCCTCATTCACAATTGCCCGAGGACCACTTCAGTGTTAATCCAGTCAATCTTATTTCAGATCTCTCCTTGACCATCCCTTCCCCTCATATCTCTCACCTCCATCACCTCTCAGATGTCTATGGTGTTGTCTCTAGCGCACCCTAGATTTGAGTTATTCTGCTCTTGGTCACCGTGTCTTCTGGGGTTTAGACCCTGAGGGGAACTTCTGCTTGGCCCCTCAGGGTCTAAACCCCATGACTCTATCTGCTTTTGAGATGCCCTTCATACCAGCTTCATTGATGATGTTTTATCTCCTCCCTGGGCTAGGTGACCTTCATTAATTAATAACATTTCTGTCAAGTGCCTTGGCATGCTGCACTGCCTGAAAAAGTGTGTTAAATTAATATGAAACATTGATTCCTGCAACTAGTCTGGTGAAGAAGGACACAAAATGCTGGAGTACCTCAGCGGGTCAGGCAGCATCCCTGGAGAACATGGACAGGCGATGTTTTGGGTGAGGATCCTTCTTCAGACAGGATGTTGCCTGGCCTGCTGAGTTTCTCCAGCACTTTTTGTCCTTCGTAGTAAACCAGCAACCACAGTTCCTTGTTTCTACAACTTATCTGGTGAGTCTATTTCTACATCCCAACTAAAACAATGTTCAATACCTCAGTGCCTGAAACATTTTGCACTGATAGGTGGATAGGACAAATGGCTAGTTTGACTTCCTGATGTTAGTGTAAATCGTTATGTATTTCCACTTAAAAGGAGACCACCTGTGTTGGAAAATAGCTGCTATTCATGGATGTAATTGGTGTAGCCATTCACTAAAACACACCATCGGAATTACAGCTGAGTTGGTATTTTCCTTGAGGTGCTTGTTAATAAAAGTTTTGTTTCAACATGAGAACTCATATGGGGTAAAATTCATCTATCACAAGAGCTTGGTCCTTCTCTGCTGTGCTCCACTGATTATTTTTTGATAGGCTATCAAATCTGAAGAGTAATCCACCTGGCTATTGAGAAACTGAGATCTTCACTCTGGTTGTAGTATCAGGAAAAAAGCAAAAATAATGTGGGTCCAACGCGGTTTATTCCATAACTTTTCCATAAGTGCAATTGGTGTGAAAATGATCACTTAGAGTGGTGATATATTCTTGCTATTTGTTCCCGTTAAATCTGGTTTGTCTCCTTTGGTCAATCCCACTTGTGAAGGTACTGATGATGCACCATCATCTGATGGCATATCAACACAGAGTCTGTATGGACATATTCTGAATTTAGTTTTTTAGTTGAGAGAATCATGAACCACTGCTTGAACTGTTCAAAGTTTACTTAAACATGAAAAAGCTGAGCAAATGCATTAGCGTTTGTCAAGTTCACCTCCTGGTTTGGTATTGGTGTTTGTTTATTATTTCCTATGTTTGGGAGTAAAAAACAATTTGTTTTATGACACAGTAAAAACCAATAAGATTATGTTAAGATCAATGACTAAGTGAAAACCCCAAAACCCTTGTAGGGTTTCCAAATTGAGAAACCAGAACTTCAAGAGATTGGTCAAAAAATGTATTAATTCTGTATCAATTCTGTATGACTGCTACTTTGAAATATAATCTGACATAAACCACGTCATTTGTTCTGCTTAACATCGTTGATCAGACAAGATTATCTTTCCAGATACTTGCAACTCAAGGAACAGTATTAGCCCGATAATGAATGGTGCTGTTTGTGATTTCCCTTTTATTTTCACTGTATTAAAAAGAACAGATCTCATCGGGAAGGGTAATTAAAGGTGAGATAGTCTGACACAGAAAAAGTCAGAGAAAAATTGACTCTCAAAATTGACAAAGCACTCTGTCCATCTGCTTAGAGTAAGATCTGAATGTAAGTATATATCTTACCCTAGAGCTGTTGCAACAAGCCACAATGAAAGCTTTGTACCTAAAGGTATGACTAGAAAAAGTGATATATCGGGTGCTATCTCTTTGTTGACGAAAGAACCTCCCAAGTGCCTCCTAACTCATAGATAGAGCTCTTAAGGATAGCGGAGTCAGGGGGTATGGGGAGAAGGCAGGAACGGGGTACTGATTGAGAATTATCAGCCATGATCACATTGAATGGGCCAAATGGCCTCCTCCTGCCCCTTTTGTCTATTGTCTATTGTCTACTGTCTATTGAGCCTCAGTTGGCTGCTCTTATATCTCTTTATCTTGTACCCCGTATCCCTGGCATGTGGCTGTAATATAAAGGTCATAAGTGATAGGAGCAGAAACAGGCCATTCGGCCCATCAAATCTACTCCGCTTCATTCATGGCTGGTCTATCTCTCCCTCCTAACCCAATTCTCCTGCCTTCTGCCCATAACCCCTGATACCTGTACTAATCAAGAACCTATCTATCTCTGCCTTAAACATATCCATTGCCTTGGGTCTAACAAACGAAACAAAAATAGTTGCAATTATTAAAATAACAATAGAAATATACTTGCGAATGAATATCTCTTCCAACCTGAGCAGGCTGAAATCCCCTTTGGTTTGCAAGTGAGAGGTTTGCAATGAAGAAATATGAATATGTTTTAGATGATAGAAACGTAGAAAATAGGTGCAGGTGTAGGCCATTCAGCCCATCGAGCCAGCACTTCCATTCAATATGATCATTGTTGATCATCCAAAATCAGTACCCCATTCCTGCTTTCTCCCCATATCCTTTGATTCTGTTAGCCCTAAGAGTTATAGCTAACTCTCTCTTGAATACATCCAGTGAATTGGCCTCCACTGTCTTCTGTGGCACAGAATTCCACTGATTCACAACTCCTGGGAGAAAAACCTTTTTCCTCATCTCAGTCCTAAATGGCCTACCCCTTATTCTTAAACTGTGACCCCTGGTTCTGGACTCCCCCAACATCGGGAACATTTTTCCTGCATCTAGCCTGTCCAATACCTTAAGAATTTTATATGCTTCGATAAGATCCCATCTCATCCTTCTAAATTCCAGTGAATATAAATAAGCCCAGTTGATCCATTGCTGTGATAAGTAATACATTTGGATTAAATAGTTATAAAATCAGAATTTGGACCAAAAAAAATCAGGAAGCTGTTCCTTCCAAACATTTTAGCAGGTAACTGAACATTTTGATGGTTTATTGACCTAAAGGAAGATACTTGTCACTGGTGTTGAAATATAAAAATGAGTTCACGCAGTTCATTCTACTCAATGTGTAATATCTCTGGCTCTTTTAAATTCATTAACCTCACATCCATTTTGGTATTGACGGGCGAAGTGGTGTGGATTAATGTTTCAGGAGTCTGGTCCTCTATGTTCAGCCCCTTTCACTAGACTAGTAAATCCATGATAAACTGTACTTGGAGCATGAAGGTCAACACTTCTGGTTTGGTAGTCCCTGGCTGATGATTTGATCTGACTTGAATCAAACTAACAGCCAGTTCATAAAACAGAGTTAAATTGCAACCCATGCCGATAACAGGGCTTCAGTGGAGACTGCATCACTGTCATATTTAAAGGGATACTTTTTGTTTAATCTATATCGGTGACTTCAGAATACTTAATAAAAAACACAATTTTTAATAGCACTAATTCTGATTGTGATACCCATTGCAAGTCCGTACCTCTAATTTATTTCTTATAAGAAAATAACTGCAGATGCTGGTACAAATCAAAGGTATTTATTCACAAAATGCTGGAGTAACTCAGCAGGTCAGGCAGCATCTCGGGAGAGAAGGAATGGGTGACGTTTCGGGTCGAGACCCTTCTCGACCCGAAACGTCACCCATTCCTTCTCTCCCGAGATGCTGCCCGACCTGCTGGGTTACTCCAGCATTTTGTGAATAAATACCTTAATTTATTTCTTACATTGACTCGATAGTGATCCGTGTCAGGCTGCAAACCGGACCGTTATCAATTGAATTCAACTGGAAACATCAGCAAATGAGGGATCGCACGCACACAGCCATGTTGAGGCCGGCAGCTGTTTGAACTTGTGTTGGCCCATGTTGTTAATGTGTGATCATTTGACGACATGGGCTTAACACAAAGCAACCTTATGCAACATTTCAGTGCCTGAGTTTCGGTTCTATTGAACTTCTTTGCAGTGTGCATCTGTGCCAACAGGTGACCAGACATAACTCACCCTTGCTTTGGTAGCTGTTGAAGTCAGAAACTTGGTACATTAAAGGCAGTATGGCACACTAAGAACAAGCATCAGCCTTTTGTCATAAAACAGCCAACTCATTTGTATTTTCCAGTTAGCCTACTTCATAACGCACGCATAGTCTCCACATTCCTGTTTATTTCCCTTCGATTTTTATGACCGATAGAGACGAAACAGGCAGGTTTAACGATGTGTCCTAAATCTGTAAACAAAAATCTGTTATGACATAACTTGTGGCATCAAACATGACGTGTGATGGAAACATAAAGTTAAGTTTCTTATCATTCAGGAAAGAATTAGAAGATTTTATAGGCAGTAAAAAAAAATTGCCAGTGGCCATAACTGTCAATGGACACAATTTTTTATTGCTGGAAATAAAGTGGCCAAGAAGTAAACCGGGCGACAAATTGGAGAATAAACTCTGAAATTCTGAAGTTAGTCACTCCAGCAAATGGTAATTTCTTTATTTCACTTAAAAATTGGAAGATCTTTTATGCTTTGGAAGAAGGTAAAACTAAAGATGGAAGGGAAGAATGAGAAATGGTGACTAAAAGAGGAAAGAAGTATGTGCATGTACAGAAAAGCATGTCCAGAGATTGGATCCGATCCATTTTTGGTGTGAAGGGTCCCGACCCAAAACATCATCTATCCATGTTCTCCTATGATGCTGCCTGACCCGCTGAGCTCGCTGGAATTTAGAAGAATGAGGGGGGATCTTATAGAAACTTACAAAATTCTTAAGGGGTTGGACAGGCTAGATGCAGGAAGATTGTTCCCGATGTTGGGGAAGTCCAGAACAAGGGGTCACAGTTTAAGGATAAGGGGGAAGTCTTTTAGGACCGAGATGAGAAAGTTTTTTTTCACACAGAGAGTGGTGAATCTGTGGAATTCTCTGCCACAGAAGGTAGTTGAGGCCGGTTCATTGGCTATATTTAAGAGGGAGTTAGATGTGGCCCTTGTGGCTAAAGGGATCAGGGGGTATGGAGAGAAGGCAGGTACAGGATACTGAGTTGGATGATCAGCCATGATCATATTGAATGGCGGTGCAGGCTCGAAGGGCCGAATGGCCTACTCCTGCACCTATTTTCTATGTTTTTATGAGCTATTCCAGCACACTGTCTTCTTTTGTAAACCTGCATCTGCAGTTTCTTGTTTCTACATTTCTCAATGGGACTTATGTGTTTATCTCACAACTGCATTGATCACTGGGAAAGCTTGTCCGACCTCAAAAGACCACTCTCCAAGGCAGCTGCATAAAGGCTGCATTGGAGGAGAAGGACAATGCGAGGCAGTCTTATTTGTATGTTCAATGCATCAATGGTACTTCATTGTCACATGTACCTAAGTACAGTGAAATTCCCTTTTGTTTATACAGTTCAGTAAAAATCGTTCTATATATGGGCACAAGCACACGTAAATACAATAGTGTAGGAATAGTAGATTACACTGACACATTACACCAGATTAGCCACGTTTCCAGCACCATTTTGTATGAATCAAGTCCAAAGTTGTTGAACATGGAGAGCCATGAACTTGGCCATAAAGGGCTGTTGTTCTTTGACCTGCCTCCCACATATACATCCGAGTGCCCTGATTCAATCCTGTTCTGCAGGTAGCTCTGTGCTATTGCAAGGTATGGGGTGATCAGTGTGGCAGAGATTATGATATGCTGTGAGGAGTTGCATAAAACAAAAAGCCTGTAGTCATACGTAAATATGCAAAGCATGTTTTGAGCATTGCAAATAATGCTGGCATGATACTGTGCACAATAGTTCAATGTCAGAATGGAGGCCCTTTAAATCAGATCCCGTTGACAGTCTTCAGTGTGTTTTATTGTTTGTGTGCAGATTGTCCTCTGAAGGTGGGATGTCCTATATCAGTGAGTAAGGGGTGAAAGGTGCCATGCTCAATTATTGGCATTGCTGTGCAATAATCTGAAGTTAAGTGGGGACAACTGGTCTGGCTTGGATCCCAATCAGAAGTTCCCGCTCCAATATTGTGGTGACATCAAACACTATTAACCCAGAGTAAATTGATTTTGTATGCCTAACACCAAAACGGGTATTAAAACATAAATTAATAAATAAACGTTTGCATTATCTGCATTTAACGTAGAGAAGGACATGGTGGCGTGTGAGCTCAGGAAAAAGAACAGAGAAATCCAGTTATCAAAATTATGAAGCAGGAGGTGTTGGCAGTCTCAAGGAACATAAATATGGGTAAATCCTCAGGGCCTGATTAGGTGTAACCTAGGACATTCTGCAAAGCAAGGGAGGAGATTGCTGGGGCTCTGGCAAAGACATTTGTGTCTTCCTTAGTCATGGGTGGGTTAAAGAGAAGACTGGAAGCTGGCTAGTGGAGTCCTTTTATTTAGGAAGGAATATAACATAGAAAGCTACAGTTAGGAAACAGGTTGGGGAAACGACAGGCTGGCTAGCTGTACATCGGATGTGGGGAAGTTACTGGAGAGGATTTTTTCAGATTTATCTGCATTTGGAGAGCCAAGGACTGTTAGGGATAGTCAGTCTATGGGAGATTATGTCTGACAAATTTGGTTTAGTTTATGAGAAGGTGACCAAGAGGATTGATGAGGAGAGAGCAAATTGGTTATTTTCATGATTTGGAAGGCAATATAGGTGGCAGGATTAGTACGTTTGCTGCCAATACCAATACCAACATTAGTGATGTAGTGGATTGTTACGATGTTTGTCTAGGCTCACAACAATATCTATCGAGATCAATTGGGGAAAATTGCCAATGAGTGATGGAATTTAACTGAAACAAGTGCAATGTGAAGAATAATGGGAAGTTAAACCAGACCAGGGGAAACACGGTGAATGGCAAAGCCTTGGGAAGTATTATTGATCAAGAAGGCCTTGAGGTACAAGTGCACAATTCCCTCAAAGTGGCAGCGCAGGTAATCATTGTTGAAAAAGGGTATGGTTGCTTCCCTTCAGCAGCAATGGCATTGAGAATAGGAATGGGAAGTCATGTTTCTTATTGTGCATATCAGTGGTTAGGCTGCACTGATTTTGCGTGCAGTATTTTGTGCAGTTCTGGCCACCACATTATAGGAATGATGTGATTAAATTAGAGAGAGAGAGTGTCGTAAAATATCACTGGAATGTGGCTGGGAGTGAAGGGCTTGAGTTCTCAGGAGAGATTGAATAGGCTGGGCCTGTTTCCTCTGAAGTGAAGCGAAAGAGTCTGAGGGTTGATCTTATCAAGGTTTATAAAACTATCAGAGGCATAGATAAGGAGTCTTTTTCCCAGGGTCGGGGAGTCTAGCGGCCAAAGGTTTAAAGATGAGACAGGAAAGATTTAAAGGGGATCTGAGGGGCAAGTTTTTCACACAGAATAGAACGTGATTCCAGAGAAGGTGGTGGAGACAGTTACAGTAACAATGTTTGAAAAACATCTAGATACTTGGATAGGAAAGGTTTAGAGGAATATAAGAAAATAACTGCAGATGCTGGTACAAATCGAAGGTATTTATTCACAAAGTGCTGGAGTAACTCAGCAGGTCGGGCAGCATCTCGGGAGAGAAGGAATGGGTGACGTTTCGGGTCGAGAAGAAGGGTCTCGACCCGAAACGTCACCCATTCCTTCTCTCCCGAGATGCTGCCCGACCTGCTGAGTTACTCCAGCACTTTGTGAATAAATACCTAAGGTTTAGAGGAATATGGGTCAAACACAGCAATTGGGATGAGCATATATTGGCATGGATGAGTTGGGTCAAGGGGCCTGTTTTATGAATCTATGAATCTAAATTTTACCTCTATTTCTGTCAACTTAAAAAATAAATGCATGTATTGCTGCAAGAACATGCCCAACTCTCCAATTATTTTCAAATCATAAATTAGGCACTTTTGAGGAGCAATCCTCTTTTGTTTTAACTTTGTAAGCCATAACTGGAAAATCTGATCAGCTTGCATTTAGCAAGTGTCCAGAGCATTACTGAGCTCTCAGCAATCAATATACTGCCATGGGTCTTGATCCCATTTGTTTTTGCTTTGTTGACTTGATTTACTGCAATGGGCATTGACACACTGGGAAACGATGACATTGTACCAGTCAGAACTGTGACTTCCCTGCTCCAACAAACTTCATCAACGTTTTAAACCCTCTCAGTCAATTACTATTGATTAGGCATTTAAGGAACCAAATAATTACACATGGTTAACATCAGGAAAATAATTAAATGGAAAGCATATTGAACAGGACGATTAAGGCCACGTTTTGGTGGTAAGGCTACGTGGACATTTTGTTGAAGTAGCCCAATTGAAGGTTGGCCACTACTTTGATTCATCAGGCCATTAACAGAAAATTCATTGAGTTCCCATTCCCTGACCATTGCATAACATCCACCAAAGAAAAGTGCATGTAAGTGAGCTACGCACATATAAAAAAGGTTGTTGGTAACTGTTAATTAAGCCTAAGATAGACACAAAAAGTTGGAGTAACTCAGCAGGACAGGCAGCATCTCTGAAGAGAAGGAATGGGTTGAGACCCTGGTTCAGACTGGTTAGGGATAAGGGAAATGAGAGATATAGACGATGATGTAGAGAGATAAAGAACAATGAATAAAATATGTGCAAAAAAGAACGATGAGTAAGGAAACAGGCCATTGTTGGCTGATTGTTGGGTGAAAACGAGAAGCTAGTGCGACTTGGGTGGGGGAAGGATAGAGAGAGAAGGAATGCTGGGGTTACCTGAAGTGAGAGAAAACAATATTCATACCACTAAGTCTGCTCGTCTTCACTGCCCCTCTTTGTGCTTGATGACTTGCTGCTTGACCTAGGTTAACACAGTGGGCATGATTGTTACTAAATTCTGCATTTTTCTAAGTTGTCAGTGCAAATTCTGGGAAACTGCGTTAGTGATCATTACTATCTTTGTAGTTAGTAACGGTGACAAAGAAATCTAGTGTTGTTCCATTGGGTAAATGAAAATAGGAAGCTTGTTTGCAACTTTCATTCTCTGCGCATACATTTTCTCCTTAGCTTAAGATAGATTTATTACTTTAGAGAAAAAGTAACTGACAATTAGTGAAGGGAAAAAACCTGCAGATGCTGGTTTATATCGAAGGTAGACACAAAATGCTGGAGTAACTCAGCAGGTCAGGCAGCATCTCTGGAGAGAAGGAATGGGTGACGTTTCGGGTCGAATTTATTCATTTATTCATTGTTCTTTATCTGTCTACTTCATCGTCTTTTCTCTCTCGTTTCCCTTATCCCTAACCAGTCTGAAGAAGGGTCTCGACCCAAAACGCCACCCATTCCTTCTTTCCAGAGATGCTGCCTGACCCGCTGAGTTACTCCAGCATTTTGTGTCTACCTACTGACAATTAGTGAAGAGATGACGACACAGGAATTAACATTTGGAGAGTTTAGCATTTAATTAGCCTTCTATTCTTGGTGAACAGGAATTGTTGACTTTTATCTGATTCGTATTGGAATAACTTTATGTGCCATATCAGAACTGTACCAAATGGTTTGGTTTGATTCTGTTTATCTGCATTTATATTGTGTAGTCAGCAACATATTAAATGTTTTTGTAGTTTCCTAAGCCCATCCAAAAGTGACACTCAAAGAAATGTAATTGTATCATTGACTCCATTAACCTCTCAAAGCATTTTAATCCTAGGAGGTTTTTTTTCTCCCTCTAATCTAATTTGCTATTATCTCTGGAAAAGATTGTGGTTTACCACAAGTGTGCTAGCTGAAACGTTCTGCTTCAGGAACTTGCAGGAAGATGGTGACCTGGAGATTCTTGCACAGGTGAAGACTTGCATGAAAATGGTGCTGGAAAGGGTGGCATACGGGTTTCCTCTGTGCTGACAGAGGAGTGATCTACTTGCGACACAAAATATGTCATGCAGTGTACAATGGTAGATCAAATCTCATCTGACTGCATGATTGTAAACAGAAACGTCTAAGAACTACTTTGGACCCTTTTTGGGCAGCTTTGTCTCTCAAGATGTTGACTGATCACATCTCTCATAGCTACTGGAGCATCATGCCATTATGTGCGGGCGACAGTCAGTGTGCTCACTTCTCAGTCCTCCCACCCCCATCCAAAGAATGAGAGATTGAGGGTAGGGCCGAAGATGTCCTTGTTGGGTTGCTCCTGGGCCTGGCCAAACTGGCCATCCGCGACTCACGGCGCCAGGCAGAAGAGGGCTCTGCCTGAGCCAGCTGCCTACCCCTTTTCCGGGGTTACATCCGCGCCCGTGTGGTGTTGGAGAGGGACTACGCGCTGTCCACGGGCACCCTAGAGGATCTCCGGGACCGCTGGGCACCGCGGGGGATTGGATGTATCCTGGATAGGGATTGTAATATAATTGTATAATAGTTTCAATTGGTATATTTGTTTGTGTAATATTCTGGTGGTGGGTTCTGTTTTGGTTTTATTGTATTGTATGTATTATTTTAATATTTTAATAAATATTTTTGATTTATATTTAAAAAAAGAATGAGAGAAGCCTTTGCCTGCCCAAAGACACCAGGATCATCTGTAAACATTCCAGGGTTGGGTTCAGCATCATACAGTCTCTAAAGCACTACCTTAGATGGGGTAGACAGTCACAGTCTTTTTCCAAGGATAGGGGAGTCTGCAGGGCGCACATTAAAGATGAGAGGGGAAAGATTTAAAGGGGATCTGAGAGGCTGGAATAGCCTTCCTCACCAGCCCCTCCTATTAAGCCCTTCTGTGTCCAAAGCCCACACCATTTCGTTTTAGTTCAGTTTAGTGATCCAGCACTGAAACAGGCCCTTCGACCCACCGACACTGTGCTAACCAACAATCACCCGTACACTAGTTCTATGCTATCCCAGTTTCCCATCCTACACACTAGGGGCAATTTACAGAAGCCAGTTAACCCACAACCCTGTCTGTCCTTGGAATATGGGAGGAAGCCAGAGCACCCGGAGAAAACCCATTCGGTCACAGGGAGAATATGCAAACTCCACACAGACAGCACCCAAGGTCAGGATCAAACCCGGGTCTCTGGCGCTGTGAAGCAGCAACTCTAATGTTGTGCCACTGCGCTGCCCTGAAATGCATATGCATGCCACATTATTGCACACTGTCATCAGTCATGCAATGCACGTTGCTGGATGCCATTTCTCTGCATCAAGTAGCTGCTTTATGTAAACATCAGAGGACTGCAGTGAGATTTACCAGAGGTCGCTATGTGTGCAGAGGAGTGACAGTCACTTATGAATTTGGAATTGAAATTCAGTCACACAGTGCACCATAGCCTCATGCAGCACAATCTAGACCATCATCGTCTTGTTTCCTTTGTATGTTTTAACTAAAAGTACATTTTATTTCTAAAAATTCTCAATTATTGAAATGAACCGTAGCTTATTACGTATTTATATGCTGAGCCTGAAAGTCCCGATTCTCTCATTGTAACAGCGCAATATTAAAACAGGAACCTGACACAACTGGAAACAGCAGGCTCACTATTTGAGATGAGGCATTGTAAATTAGAAATAAATGATATTGTTGTGCCTTTTAGGCGGCGCTCCATTACAGGCGTTGCAGCCGACCTGACTTGAGTACATTATTCGTGGCAGCCTTAATTCGCGCTTTGCAAGATTATTGAACACAATAACACAGCTGCCTTGGACACAAATGCATATTTGTGAATGCATTATTACTGCATTACTATTGTGTCAAACTACATTGTAACGTACAACTTATGTCGAGTAACCACTTAGAAAGTATGTCGGTGCTCGTCCATAATTTAGAGCTTATGGCGATGGAGGGTGGAAGAAGAATGGTTGAGCATGCTGCCGGTGTGCGTCTAATCAACACATAAGAGGCAGGGTAATTGAAGGGACACTGTTTGTTCCATCATGTTTACTCTGCATCTCTGGTTTTATGCCATTTCCTGATACATGTGAGATCATGTGGGTAGTTGGTTGTCCTTGGATATTAGTGGTTTGCCACCAAGAAACCTTATGGAAGTCAATGCTGTACATGAGAAGTGACAGCTTTTTAAAATGTTCATTCTCCCAACAAGTACTTTGCTTTGCAGTCGTTTTCTTTTTCTGTCCCTCCTGTTTTACAGCAGTTAATTATTTTGCAGTTAACACTGATAACATTCGTTCTCCAGTTTCCTATGAGCGTGTTTGATTTGTGGCGTGTAATACAACACTATGAAGATGCCACATGAAAATGTACCATACATAGTTAGGCATTTAGATTCTTTGGAAATGTCATTGTATGTGAAGATTAACAAATCATTTCTGAGCTTCAAGCAGTTGTTAAAAGCCTGCTGCATCTTCGGATAATTTTTAGAGATATATTTGTGGGCAGATACACCCTTTTCAACAGGATAAATAGACATGGATAGCTCCATGATCAAGAAAGGATTTTATTTTATTTTGTGTATTATTTCAACGCACAAGCAATAAACATTACAAATGAAGCATCAATTCCTATGTATTCTGCAAGTCAAGAATCTGCAATAATTTGGTTTTCTCCTCTGTTCAACATTCCTTAAACAAAGCAAATCAAAAAAATTGCTACCTGTGTCATAACTTGGAAACCCTTCCTTTCACCTTTCACTCCTCTGCTCACAGAACTAACTAAGCTATGCTTTGATTATAAGCTTCTCAGCCTTGTTTCTAAGTCCAAAGTTTTCTAAGTTTCTAGCTTCACCCGCCAAATCTTCGTAACCTGCTACATCCGGGATATGTGTACTCCATTTCTGAACTTTAAAAAATCCCTGGATCTCAGTGACACCTTCCATGGCTTCAGCTGCTAAATCTCCAAGTCCTGAAAATCTCCCCCTTTGCTTCCACCACTCTCTCTCTCTCTCTGGTGTTTCTCTTTAAGACTGTCCTTAAAAGATATCTCTCGTTAATCACATTTGACCTACATCTTATATGCCTTGGTATTGAATTTCTTTAATGGTCCCATGAAACACCTTAGAGGACCACTACATTAAAGGTTGTTTAGGTTTAAGTTTATTATTGTCACATGTACCGAGGGACAGTGAAAAGCTTTGCTTTGCGAGCTATGCAAACAGATCAGATATACCAGACATAAATACAATCAAGTCAAACTCAAGTACAATAGATAGAGCAAAGTGAATGATACAGAGTGCAGATGGAAACCCTGGATGTTGTGCAAACCTGCATAAGAATGAATGAATTTTGTGTTGGTTACCCCTTGTGTTTAATATTTGACTTGAGGCTATAATTGCTGAATTTCCTAGTCTTGCATCTCCTTGATACTCTAACACCATTTTTGGAAAAGGGATAAAAGGTTAGTTCTGCATTGGAAATGTTGGTACCATAATCAAATTTAAGTTCCATTATTAATCCCAAGCGATGTCTAAGACATTAAATGCTGGCCTTAGAAACACCCAGAGCAGAGAATATTTACTTCTCACTTATATTAATCTAATGTTGATGTGATGTGTGGTTTAAGTGCTGGAATTTGCCTCTTGCCCCTCATCTTGATTCATACATAAAGAAAGCCACTTCATTTAGATTCTACAGAAATGCCATACATATGGCCCAGCACATGCCAGTACTTTTGAGTAAAACTGTACTGGAAGTAAAATGGATGAAAAAATACAATCTTCTGAGTGCAGTGAGAATTCTTTCATACACTCTGAGAATATCGGATAAAGCCTGATAAATATTTTCTGCATCTCATATGTAAAATAAACATTTGTGTCTTAATTCCTACATGATCTAATGTGCGCAATCAATGGATGCATGTTTCAATCGGCTGTTTTGTATTAGTCTCTCCAACAAATAGATGGTTTAAAACTTGCATTCTGCTGCCTGGAATGTACTTGCACAAAGAAAAAAAAAAGAATAAATGTGGAAACGAGGATGAAAATGTGATGATTTCTGATAACATTGGTCTGTGGTATTGGTGACTGCCCTTCATGTGTAATGGTTTTTACTGTTACCCACTAATTGATCTGTGCAGGCACTGCCTCTCAATGAATGTCAGTGGCAGCCAATTGAATAGAGAACGGTGTCCATCAAGGTCAAAATGTGCCGGGACGCTCATAACACATAGAAAGGTTTTAACAGTTTTTAAATAAACTTGCATCCAATAATTAAACTAACCTTCACTGTACTTACCAGACTATAAGACAAACTGCCCTCCCTCGGGTTCTAGGCATAACCTTTGGGTCAACAGTTAACGGCAACTGCCCCTTCAGTGCAGTCGATATTTTGAACGTATAATAATGCATGTATTTAAAGTTTTTATACTGTTAGCTAAGAGATTTCTACTTCTTTTGTTTGGAATTATTTTTAAGTAGCTCTGTCGGAATCTCTTAAAAATCGTGCAATTGCTAATGTCTAAATAAAGTTAGTGAGATCTGTTGGCTTTTTCTGACATTTTTATGTATTAAGCTTGGACAATATTTTTGGATATCTCAAATTATTTAAATCTTAAACCCTCCTGGAATGAATCAAGATTTGCAATAATGGGCAAGAGTTAATCATTAATCATGTGTGTGTATGTGCATGTTAGGCAATAATTTTGGATATATATCAAATTATTTAAATCTTAAAGCAATAAGGAATGAATTTATGATCATGGGCAAGAATTAATCATTAAACATGTGTGTGCATGTGTATGTGTATGTGCTCGCAAGGTGTATTGGGCTGTCTGTCTGTGAGTGTGTGAGATGTAATTGAAAGCAGTATCTCTGCACCTTTGCCTTGTATGTTTTAAACAAGCCTTACAGCGAATGCCATCCGCTAGCTAGGAATTGATTACATTAATTGATATGCCAATAAATGATCTTGTTATATCCGCCATTGGTTAGGAAGATGGGTAACAAGTCACACTGATCAATGGAACCAATAAAGATTTCATCCATTAATGAGCAACATGGTAATTAATGTTTTCCATAAACCAATTAGGCATGGTGGAAAATGTACTAGTTAAGTTTGCTCAGAGATTTTGGGACACCGTGGCAGGTCTTTAATACCAGATCTTTGCGAGCAGGTTGGTGACCTGCGTGTTTAATTTTCAAAGCTTTGCTATTTATATGCGAGGAGTGTCTGAATATCCATGGGACTGACAGCTCTGCATAGTGCTGTTGTATATTCCACTTGTGTCAATGATGTCCGTGTAAGGAAATAAAGCTCCTTTGTGCTGAAGTGTACATGACAGAGTAAAAAGGAAATGAGGGAATAAATGTGAAATAAGTAAGCTGTTCAGTGATGGAGAATGTCGATGCCTACACCTGCTCAAGATTTTTCTTTGAATTGTTAGATATTGACCCTCGAGACCCCTGTGGATTTCCTAATTGAAAATTAATATTGGATCAATGCAGTGAGTCATTTGCATATTGATCATAAACAACTTTGAAGGCACAAACTATATGGAAAAGACCAGCTGGATCAATAGGGCCCTTCAGTAGACTTCAGTGTAGTACATCACATTACACCGCACTGCACTAAAGGTTAATGACTCAGAGCAGTTAAGTACCATTGTTGCTTAGAACCTGCGGAGAGAGATTTTCTTTGTAGCACAATGGAAATTGACATGTCAACTTAAAATTTGGAGCGAAACGTGAAAATGTGTGAACCGAATATCCTTAACCATTCTGATTTGCGAAATTAGAGTGAAAAGAACAGTTGCTCGATTGGGCTCAATCACCCTTTCCACATTCCTGACTGAAATTAACCAAATTCCCTCTTGAAGAAGGGTCTCGACCCGAAACGTCACCCATTCCTTCTCTCCCAAGATGCTGCCTGACCTGCTGAGTTACTCCAGCATTTTGTGAATAAATACCTTCGATTTGTACCAGCATCTGCAGTTATTTTCTTAAACTCCCTCTGTGAATCCATTCATGATATCTGATCAAAATGTCTGCTGACAGTATCCAGTCTTGGAATATATTTGCACTAGTTTTAACATTAACATTCCCTGATTTTTCATGTCACTGACTCTGACCAGATGCTGCACCAAATGATATTGTCAATACAAGAGCAATGACGATGTTCCTGTTGTAAACACGATGGGATTGACAAATCTATGGCTCCCAAGCTCTCTGATGAGTTTACCTATAATGTGAGAAAGTGAGAAGCACAACTTTGATTTATATGGAGCCCTTTATGTATCAGGAGGATTGGCAGCCTCTGCCAGGATTGTAAGTTCCTCGTTGAGAGCCTTTGGTCACCTGCAACTTGACTTTAATTCAAGGAGTACCTTTAAGACATTAAGTTGAAGGGATTGCTATCAATTGGGAAATGTTAAATTCAGGATTCAAGAGTACAGTGTTGAAGGATATTGGCATGCAGGCCTGGTGTAGAGTGCAGACATGGGAAAGGGTGCAGCCCTGGAGAAATATGAACATTTTAACATCAAAATGATGGCAGGATGATGGATGAACTGGATGTGATGTTAGTTAAAAGATGGACAGTCGGGGTTTGGGTAACCGCAAGGTGACCCACAGAGAGCAGAATGAGGAAGGGCAGCCAAAAGATAGTTCCATCTGAATGGATGAGACTTTCAGCAGCATGTAGGTTGGGGCAAGGAAGGAGTTGAGCAACAGCATGGAGATTGAAGCAGGCAGTATTAGTGGTGAAGACATAAGAGACTGCAGGTGCTGGAATCTTGAACATAAAAGGAAACTGCTGGAGGAACCCAGTGGCTCAGGCAGCAGCTGTGGAGGGAAATAGACAACATTTCAAGCCGGGACCCTTCTTCTAGAGGGGGGGTTGACAACTCAACTTCGAGGTGAGTGTGATGCCAAGGATATGCGAAGTTTCAGTTACCTAGATACCTATGGAATGGATATCACGACAGGGATCAAAGACAGTGGTTTCTCTTTTCTAATATTTAACTGGGTGTAATTTCTTCTCAGCCAGTCCAAGATGTCAGACAAGCACTCAGTTTAGGTAGTGCTCAGCATCTCAGTGGGGTTCTCCCAGTCTCCTGCTGTGAGTTCCGTAAGACCTACGGGGACATAACAGAAATAGTCACTTTCAGCCATGCTCATTCCTCCAAGGATTCCTAGGGGGGGACACAGTGGCACTGGTGATGGAGCTGCTGCCTCACAGCGCAGGACACCCAGATTCCATCTTGACCTCAGGAACTGTCATGGAGTTTGCATGTCCTCCCCGTGGCAGTGTGGGGATCCTGCAGGTGCTCCAGTTCCCTCCCATATCCCAAAGTCGTGCGGTTTTGGAGGCTTCTGCAAATTGGCCGAGTGTGTAGGGAGTGGATGAAAAAGTGGGATAACATAGATCTTGTGTGAACGGCTGATCGCCGATTGGTGTGGACCTGATGGGCCGAAGGGCACGTTTCCATGCTGCATCTCTGAGCTAAAATAATCACCGCGAAAGGTTATGGCGGGAAACTGGGAAATGGAGGTGGTCTACTGTCTAATGTCAGGCGATTTAATTTAGAATTTGCAACAAGCAGGGTAATGTTCACTCCGCCCTTTAGGGTGATCCACGTTTCAGTTACGTCAATTAGTGCTAAAAATGAATCTTCTATGTACAATTTCACAATATATGATTTAAAATGAAGACTTTGCAGGGCATCATGTAATCTAGTGGCAACCTGATGAACACTTTGAATTAATTTGGATTATTTTTAGGAACTCTGGATGAGAGAATGATGTTAATCCACTGAGTTTAGTTTAGTTCAGAAATACAGTGCGAAAACAGGCCCTTCGGCCCACCGAGTCCACGCCGACCAGCGATCCCTGCACCCCAGCACTATCCTACTTACATGCAATAGGGACAATTTACAATTTTTACCGAAGCCAATGAAGCGACAAATGTGCGCGTCTTTGGAATGTAGGGGGAAACCCACGCAGGTCATGGGGAGAACATAACACTCTGCACAGGCAGCACCCCGTAATCAGGATCAAGCCTTGGTCTCTGGCACTGTTAGGCGGAACTCTACCGCTGCGCCACTGTGCCGCCCCCAAATAAATTGCAGAAATCCTTGCTCTTGGGTTTTTTTCAGTTCGATTTCTTTGTATCCACTTGAAGCAAAAGAACATAGCCTTGGTTTTATGTTGCTGTGTGAGGAAGCAGAAGCACTCCTTTGCTGCTGCTCTGGAGTGTCAAACTCAAGTCCTACTGTTGGTTTTGAAATCGCAACCTTTTTTCTTGGAGGCAAGAGTTCCTTTATTCTAATCAAGAGGGGGAAAAAAGAGTTTTGTTCCATTTATATGAAACTTGAAGGTACTTCTGAATGGCAAGTTTGAATGCTGGTATCCGCTATCAGCCAGGTACTAGGGAGCCTGTCATGCCGAGAAGCAGTCTTCCAAATTATCAGGGTTTGATTTCATATATAAGGCATCTTGAGTTGAGAGTTGTTCATGTCCATCAGCAAAACAAAACTACATAAAAAAAACTAGATAGAAGCAAAGATATTGATCAGTTTTGAAAGGCAAAGGATACTTTAGTCCAAGCCTTTCATAAGCTGTGAAAGCATTGGAAATGGTGCAAGTGCCACACGCTTCAGGTCATTCACAAACCTGAAGGACAATTCTTTTTTTTCCATTCCTTTGTACAACTGGCTGAAGGCATCCTCACAGAAAGGAAATGAAAAAATTGAAGTTAGCAACAAAGTATTTCAGTTTTATGTCATGAAGAGTTGAGTGGGAGGTGAAGGTGCTTTCAACCACACGTTGTTTCCTCTGGGCATGTTGATCATTCAGTAACGCGAACAAGTTTTTTTCTTGAGAATAATGCAATTCGGCAAAATTGATGATTGATGTTTATCTTGAAAATAGAATTCTGCTGTGTCCTTAAATGCATTCATCAATCTGCTCATTGGTATCCCAAAGAATAATTTGAGGAAAAAGCCAATGCCTATTAATTCTTGGATATGTTTAAAACACTTATGGTCAGCCAAACCTCACCATTTCATACAACTTTTAAATTTAACTTTATCATTTTAATTTAACTGTTCTCTAGGTTTTTTTTATGTGGGAGGTGGGGGAGGAGGTCGGGGGAAACTTTTTTTGCAATCTCCTACCTTGCCGGAGATGCGATTGTTTTCCGGATCGTAACTCCGGTCGCTCTGCGGCCTAACATCATGGAGCTGGAGGCCTTGCTCAGGAGTGACTTTGAGCCCCAGCGCGTGGACTTACCATCGGAGTCGATTCCTTGCCTGGGATCGACGCTCCAACCGCGGACTTTAACATCGAGGAGCTCGCAGTCTTGGGTAGAGACCGAAGTCGGGAACCTCCAAAGTTGCGGAAGGTTCGGCTAGCCCCGATCTGAGGCAGATCACCTGGCGCGGGGGAGCTGAGATTCCCCCCCAATACGAGGGCCCAAATGCCGCCGGCTACAGGAGTCAAGATCGTCCCGTCAACAGAAGGCTCAAGGTCCCCGGCCGCGGGAGGACAAAGAAGAGACGAGATTGAACTTTTTTCCACCTTCCATCACAGTGAGGAATGTGGAGGAGTCACTGTGGTGGATGTTTATGTTAAAATGTATTTTGCCTGTTCTGTTGCTTTTCATTGGTATGGCTGTATGGCAAAACAAATTCCTCGTATGTTGCAAAACATACTTGGCTAATAAAGTATGATTATGATTATAATTATGATTAAGCGTACAAAACTCAAAAGGGCTTAAGACCGTCAAATTGCAAAATACAACTTCCAAAATAGCAACTGTTCAAATAGAGTGATGTCATACGCACAGATTTTGTTGCCCCGTTGATAACATTGATTTTCTGCAGAATAGCAACCAAAACTTCCCTCAGAGAAGTCCAGATCTTTGGATTTGAAGCCAGCAGTTCTAAATAATACATTTTAAGGTCCTGAACAATGGGGATCCTGAACTACTATGCTACTGATCGCCAACCAGTATTTTGCCAATGGATTGCTCAAAGAGCCCTGTGGTGGGGTGCAAACTCCCACAGCACTCAGACTAGAAACTGGTTCACCCAATGCAAGTCCACTGGAAGGAACAGCTGCCAACAGGGAACATATACAAGATCATTTTTGTTTTGTTGTATTGATTTGAGTTGGCTGCATTTAAGTATTTCCAAGCATTTATTAGAGACCTTTTCACTTAAAAATGATTTTAAAGATATTTAATATTTAATCATTCCATTTTTTAAATATTTGTAGGCATATGCAGACATGCCATTGCTTTGACACATTTGACAGGTGGTAACCCATAGATATGACTCAACTGGTTGTCAAGGTATTTCTAGCTGGGCCTGCCATTTTTGGTAGGAAAGTACTTGTGGGCCTCATTGATGAGCTTGAAGCCCGATTCCCAATGGAAGATAGTGCGAGGAGCTGAGTTGAAGAAGGAAGTGGTTCTGGAGGCAGGCATCTGACCTCATGCAGCATTAGAAGGCCAGAATTTCTATACTTGACCTTAAGTGGGCAGATGTGGCTTTAGTCATGACTAGATTTTATTTGGATAGGTACATGGATCAGAAAGGTTTAGAGGGATATAGGCCGAACGCCGGCAAGTGGGACTAGTGTTGATGGGGCATCTTTAGAGCCTGTCAAACCTAGAAGCAGTCTTCTGAATTATCAGGGTTTGATTTCATATATAAGGGGTATTGAGTTGAGAGTTGTTCACATCCATCGGCAAAACAAAACTAAATAAAACAAGATAGAAGGAAAGATATTGCTCAGTTTTGAAAGGCAAAGGATGCTTTAGTCCAAGCAGGCATCGTAGGCCAAAGGGCCTGTTTCCGTTCTGTGTGACTCTATGACTCTGGAGCAGCGCACCAACCTGCTGGTTAAGTCCTTCTAGTAAATAGTTCTGGGATATACTGTGCATCACTTGGTGATTATACTTTCAAATACAGTAGGTTGATGTATTTCTTGATCTCAAAGGGATCTCAAAGGTAGGAACACAATAATGACTGGGTAACCAGATATGATTGTGTAGAATGGTGCAGCAAGCCTTGGCTAGATGGTCATTCCTTACTTCTATTGTCCTGGTTTCAATGAATTCCCCAAAATTGTGAAAAATGTCAGCAAAATAAAAATCACTGCAATTTTTGGTCTTCCGTGGCTGTTATTTGTAATTAACACAGTGGTAGATGATTGCAACATAATCCAGTCTCTGAAGGATATTTGCATATTAATTTTTATTGAAAATGATGGGTAAATCGAGTGTGATTTTTAATAATGTAAAAATCTTTTTAACGTGCCCCGTGTATTCGTAGAATTTTTATAACCTAATGCATTCTTTCTTGTTGTCTGTCACTTTTTCTATTGTTCAGTCCAAATTTTTGAGGCTGCTCTTTCCCAGAGAAATAGGGTTTCCCTTTGCTCATTGCACATCCCTCACTCACCCCCCAGGTATGAGGTAACCAGCTCTTTCAGTTACACTGTTATGCTGTCAGGGTAATTGCCAGTTATGTTTCAGGGTGGCACAGCAGTGCAATTGCAAGAGCCTCTGTCTCACAGCACCAGAGACCCGGGTTGGATCGTGATCTCGGGTGCTGTCTGTGTGGAGTTTGCATGTTCTTCCTGTGACTGGGTGGCTTTCCTCCGGGTGCTCCGGTTTCCTCGCACATCCCAAAGACGTTTGGGTTTGTAGGTTAATCAGCCCCTATAAATTACCCTTAGTGTTCAGGGAGTGGATTCAACAGTGGGATAGCATCGAACTAGTGAGAACGCTGATCGATGGTCGGTGTGCCGAAGGGCCTGTTTCCATGCTACATTACTATCCTAAATGTTCAAAGTATTACCGAAGTGCCTGCTCTTCTGGGGTTACCAAAGTTAGCTCGGAAGCCAGGCTGCCTCTGATTGCTTCATCACCAGTCCTTCTGTTGACTTTTACTATGTTGAACTAATGAACTGAGACTGGGGACAAGTGCACCTAATTGAAAGAAATAATTCTTACAGCACATAGCAAAAATTCTTTGCTTGTTTAAACAAGGATGTGGAGGAATGGGTTTTTGAACTTGCTAAAATTTCACTTCTTGGTTTGGTGCTTTTATCTACCTCACTGTAGGGCAGGAAAACATTGTTTCTGTACATTGCACTGGAAATGAATTTGATGGTTTGAGAAACATGGAACTTCAGTTGAAAATAAACCAAATTTTCCAGTTCGAGTAACAAATTTGCACAACATTGCTGAAGAGTCCCAATGGCAGCATTTTTCAGTCTGGTACAAATGGAATGGAAGCCAGTGTTTCCATTTATTTTTCTGTTCTGGATGGAGTCAGATTCTTTTTTATCAATAGCACAGCATTGTAGGTGTCAATTTTGGATTAGAAACAGTGGAAAAGCTGATTCCCATGAGTAATTTCAACCAACCATATAAAGCAAAATCCCTTTCCCACTAAAACAAGGTTTTTCCTCTACTGTTAATAGGCACCATTTTTATTTGAAGTCTACAAAATACAGCAGCGAATATCACTGCCATTAATTTCACAAAATAATATTATTCAGCTATGCCTGTTCCGAAAATATTTAAACAAAGGATGTGCATTATACCGTATCACGGCTTGTTTAATTCGTATAGTTGATTTGATGTCAAATGCATAAAACTAACTTGAGGTTGAAAATTTGAAGGAATCAGGTGAAAGGAGGCTGCAAATTTGTACAGTGCAAGATTGTCCTTTGTATTCACAGAAGCACAAAAATGGCAACTGTCAAAACTCCACGTTCCTGCCACAAAGGATGGAAGGCAGGTTTTAATCACGCAGCATTCTAAAGAATCCAAATAAAAAATCTGAAGAAAAATGGGGGGGGGGGGGGGGGGGGGGTGGGGGGCCTTACAGCCTTGAATGAAAATTTGTGCTATTTTCAACCATTCGGCAGCAGAAAAGCAGATAATGATAGGCACATTTATGCAGCACATTTCCCTAAGCCATGCAGCCGATGTATATATTTAATTGTTCACACAATGGCCATCTCCCATTGTGTGGTTGAGCCAAGCAAATAAATGAGTGTCATGAGCAGCAAAATTGTAAGAATTGAAGAGTATGCACTTGACATCTATGACCTCACGAGGGTAGATAAATGCACCAGACTAAGGGCTGAAATTGCAGCCAGTTCAGATTATTATTTTCCAGGGAAGTCTTTGTTGAATAGAGGAAGCTTGAATTCTTCCTCTGCTGAAATGATTATCAGTGGTGGGGGGAGGGAGAGAGTGGAAATGCAATTACTCAGATCCTTCCACCCCTCTGAAGCAAGACAGATTTAAGCGTGTTGGCTCATTACTCCACTCTACTTCCTGTTAGCATCAGGCTTAAGTTAATTCACCTTTCGTAAATGCCCTGTAGATTCTTTTGCATTTCGAGAAAAATGGCTAAAATAAGAGAAAGGGTGTTATTGGATGGGCCTTTTAAAAAGTATGTCCGAGAAATATCCAAGCTAAATTAATAAGCAATAGAACAATGCCTTCTGCAGAAGTTCATTCCGCAACTTAGAGCTCACTGCAATTTACTGTTAAAATTGACTTTATAAAATACAGCTTGAAGTTATAATTACATTCTGAACATCCACTTTGACTGTTCATACAAAAACATTGTGGCATTTCAACTGTAATAGGGAACCTCACTGTCTATGCTAGCTGTCGATGAGATGCAAGACAATTCGAGGGATCAAACTTGATCTTCAGTCTCACAATTCACATCCTCATTTCAATCCCTCAGTTACACAGGTAGTTTTTTTTAATTGACTGAAAGATGTCCATTGCCATCTGCTTCCCTTTCTGGTGATTTTGTTTTTAGCAATTTGAATTGATGTTTTAAAAAAAAATCTTCAGCGTTAAGTGTAGAAGGGTTTCCCTGCTAAGTACAGAATGTAGTGTTAATTTTCTACGACTGAGGTTTGATCCACTTTCAGCTCCTGTGACATACCGCTTCGCAAAACAGTGGCTCTGACACATGGACTGATTTCCATTGGATGTTTTACTGTCACTAAGATACTGATGTGCAGAATTCAAACGTGCATATTGTTTGTGTCAGGTTTACGCAATTAGAATATGCTTATTTTTGTGCATTGACCAGATGCACATGTATGACTGAGGTGAAAAATAACAAACGGTGAAATTACTGTCTCTCTTCAGTTCTCGACTATAGTAATAGTTTAAACAAAGAAAGTGGTTTGCTTTTCAACTAGACTACTGACCCTAATCCATGTTATGAATAGCCTTTCTCTATGTTTTAGGAAATCGGATTTTTTTGTCTGTGTGTGCCGATGTGTAATTTTAATATGAAAAGAGGCGCGTCACTTACTTATTTTGCTGTTAGTTATGGCTGAGGTTTACAAATGACCTTGGGGCAGCAGGCACTGGTCTTGCAGAATCATAACAAGGAGGTGTCTGTGCCTTTTCTGCTTGATGAATATTCCTACCACTTCAGGCATGCTGTTATTGTAGGAGATGGAAGGTTTGCAGAAGTGAAGTGCAGAATGCAATTAGCCAGTCTTATTTTTTGCACTGTGACCCGGAATGTATTTACCCTTTCTAGGCAGAAAGCACATAAGTTTGCTTAAATGGCACCGAGAAAAAAAAATACATGCACAATTAGAAAAGAATAGCTATATCTGATTTTTGTTTAGGGTGTAACATGCCAGATAGCACCTAATCAGTCCACCAAATTGATTAAGAGATGACCATTACTTACCCTGTGCTGTTTGCTGTGTATTATATTGGCTAGATGAAGGAGTTAAACATATTTAGCAATAAAAGTTGCTGCCTTACTGACAGGTTTAAAAATTATTAAGAGAAATATGCTTCTGATTATTGGCTTTGGAAAAATGAAACAGAGGCACATAATTATTCATTGTATTAAATCAGGTTATTTTCCTTTTCAAAAAAATAATAAAGGTTGGGATTTTAATAACACATTCATATTTCACACTGTATCCAAGGTTGTTTTGATTGTTTGAAAACCTTGTGCTTTTATAAGCTTAAGGAAATAGAAGTGCACCTAAATTTAACATTTTGTAATTTGCCACAATTTTAAATACACTGAGGTCAGACTCCTGTGTGGGTAATTGTAATGATTTAGGGTAAAGCTAGCTAAATTACTGCATAAACTACTCGTTATAAAATAGTATATGGTAGGTGTGCTGCCAAATTTAATTATCTTAAAAAATGTCAGTTTTGTCCCAATGTAACGTGTTAAGGGCAGCCTACTCTGCACGAGCAGGCAGTGCATTACGAAAGGGCTTTGCCATTTTCCAAGTAAGCAAATATTTTTACACTCTCAATTTGATAATTGGTCGGCATCTGGAGTAGTGATGACCAATTTTGCGCACATACAGAATATATATGCACTTACTTATCTTCTCCCCTTTTACCTGCGATATTTGCTTTTTGCCAGTTTGAGATGTCCAACAAAAAAAAAAAGTTTGTTTCTGTTTTTTGACAATCGAATATTGAGAGGACAGTTCACCCCTTTGGTCGGGTCGGAGAACCATTTGACCTGCTCGGGGTACAGGCAGGAATGGAAACATCTTTTGGTGGCTTCTCCACTAGAAAGCAGTAAACATCATCCAACTCTGAAAATATCCAGTCAGCCTGTTGGCATTTGTGAGAAAAGAGGAACAGGAGATAATAATTCAAGTCAACGACCTTTCATCAGGATTGAGAAAAGTTAGAGATCTTTGAAGAAAAGGTGGCATTGAGGAAAGAACAAAAGGCAAGTTGTGTGATAGGATGGAAGATAGAAGGGATGGATGACTAATGAGGTGATGGTACATGGCAAAGGAGGTTGTCGTGGGTTTTAACAGATCTGAATGTTTCTTGTTCTTATTTCCATTTCGTCAGCTTCAGCTTTATTTATTTTTTTAAACTACCTGATATTGCAGAGTAGTAAATGTCAGAGGTTCAGTTAAGGCCCCCAGAGGCACTCTGTTTCGTCCCATTCGTTGCATGATTTGTAAGGAGTGGAATGACAAATAAACTTATCTAAGGTATTTATTCACAAAATGCTGGAGTAACTCAGCAGGTCAGGCAGCATCTCAGGAGAGAAGGAATGGGTGACGTTTCGGGTCGAGACCCTTCTTCAGACTGAAGAAGTCAATAATTTTTGACAATTCAGGCTGAAGAAGGTTCTCGACCCGAAACGTCACCCATTCCTTCTCTCCTGAGATGCTGCCTGACCTGCTGAGTTACTCCAGCATTTTGTGAATAAATACCTTCGATTTGTACCAGCATCTGCAGTTATTTTCTTACACTTAATAAACTTATCTATCTATCTATCTATCTATCTTCCCTCGCCATTCTAGTCTATTGAAAGTATTATTGATAGACAATTGTCATTGGTACCGAGATGCAGTGTTTTTGCGTGCTAGCCAGGCAAATTATACAATACGCAAGTATATCAGGTAGTGCAAAAGAATGCAGAATATAAAGAACGTGTAATTTTATAAAGTGCAGGGGCCGGACAAGGTAGATTAGGATTTGGAGAGCAGTCCTAAAGGTCCTGATCCAAAACATCATCTATCCACGCTGCCTGACCCTCTGAGTTATTCTGACCCTTTGTGTCTTCTCCAGGATTAGTAGACCAGGAACCACATTATTCGGATTTAAGACTGTGAATATTGTACCCTCAATATTTGATGTTTAAATGCAGCTAAATGCACAGTCTTGCTGCACACTGCGGGGAACGGTGGGGGTGAGAGGAGGTGTGTGTGTGGGGGGGAGAGAATGGCAGCTTGTTGAAAGAGAATTTCTTGGTGTGCTGAGGATTCCACATAATAAATTGGCTTCCTTTGTTATTTGTGGCCAATTAATACAGAAGGTACATCGAACTGGAAACCTTTCATATGCAGCAGGGCACAGATTTTCAAAATAAATTGCTCATATCCAGATTAGCTTTACGTGTAACCGGGCTGGATATACAGGCTCTATGGAACAAATTAGGACTTGGTGAAAATATGTTTATCTCAGGAATTTCCTTAGATAAGATTTGCATATAAATGGCTTTGTGTGAATATCCATATACACTATATATGAAAAAAACGTACAACATCATGAATAAATAATTATTCAAATGATTAAAATTAAAAAAGACCATTTGTAGCATAATAAAATTTGCTTATTATCCTTGCTTTTTAAAAAAATAAAAGCAACTTCTTGTTAATTCCAACATAAATTAGTCTGTTTATACCACAGTGGAACCCAATTTAATGTCTGGATTAGAAGTATCTTGAAAATAGCTTCTATTTAATATCTGCTTAATTTTTGCACATCTTGTGTAGGTGTGAACGGATCTGTCATGGCCATTTTGAATGTTTTTGCTTGTACGTAGCTTTGAACTTTGCATTAATCTTTCTGCCCTCTCTCCTCTTATCTCTGTCGGAGCCTCAATTTAGCACATTGTTTGGAATGAGCCTATTGTCTTTGCATTTAATGTGTCGATGACAAATAAGGTGTAAATGGACAAAAGGGTGCACAAAAATCGGAACAGGAGTAGGTCATTTAAGTTTCTGCAAAATTCAGTTTAAATTGTGCAGATATTTACCTCAGTTCCAGCTCACAAGTGCCTTGATTTTGTTACTGTCCAAAAATCTATTGATCATTCTCTTGAGTCATGGTCATTGATTTAATGTTCATAGCCCTTTGAGTTATGAAATTTCAACAAGTAAAAATTGCTAAAGGAAGAAATGTCTGCTCATCTCAATCCCAAAAGGCCCTTGTTCTGAACCGGTGATGTCCAATTCTGGACCTCCAAACGAGAGAAACATCCTCTTAACATCCAATTGGTGAAGTACCTCAGGAATATTCCATATTCCAAATAGGTCACCTCTGTTGGATAATATAGAACTGGTCTACTCAACCTCTCCTCACAGGATAATCCTCTCAATTGATTAATCATTCTTCATTGCACCCACACTCAGGCAAGTATATTCTTCCTCAAGGAAGCCAGAAACCCCCTCCCACCACCAAGATTCCACAAATCATCATGTATTCCATAAGACCCTTTATAATTCCAGTAAGTATTCTTTATTCTGCTATTCGACTGTGAAGACCAGCACACTACAATCACGCCCATGTTAACTGTGATTCTGGAACAAGACCTCCCAGGTCCTGTTGAATATCGGGAAAAAAATTAAAAATCAACATATTTTTTTCTACCAATGTGAATGCCCTCATTCCGTTCCATTGTATTCCATCTTCTGTTTTCTTACTCACTCAGTTAACTTTTTAAAGAACTCTTGCAGTCTCGTGGGTTCCTGTTAGTAAAATCGGCAAACCTAGATCTTTTATACATGATTCCTGTAACTGTGTTATTGATGCAGATAGCTGAACCTGTAATCCTGAAGTAAATGCCCATTCAAAATGCTAACCCAACAGAAAACATTTATTCCTGCCTATATCCACCTATCACTGGCTTTGTCCCGCCCCCACCTCTCTTCCGGATTTCTCCTCCCGAAAACAATCAGTGTGAAGAAGGGTCCCGATTCAAAATGTTACCTATTCATGTCCTCGAGAGATGCTGCCTGACCCTCTGAGTTGTTCTAGCACTTTGTGTCTTTATTTATTCCTACTCTCCATTTTTGTCACTAAATCGCATGTTCTTGCTTTATCAAAAAGGAGTTTAACTTTCAGTGACATAAAGAGCCCATTTTTCTTAAACAATTGAAAATCTTAAGTGAACAGAAATGTAAATTAATATTTAGTTCAAAGCAATAAGTTGCATTCATTTCAAATAATAAAATTTAAAAATGTTTCTCGGTCATTGAAAGACCGAGTTGTGCAGTTAGGCAGTTTCCGAGTGTACTATCCTCCTTAGTGAATTAGTGAATCAAAGATAGTGAATTAGTGAATCAAAGCATTAGTGAATCAAAGATAGACACAAAATGCTGGAGTAACTCAGCGGGACAGGCAGCTTCTCTGGAGAGAAGAAATGGGTGATGTTTCGGGTCAAGACCCTTCTTCAGACTGTGCGGCACTGGAGAGGGAGTTATAGAGATAAGGAAGGGTGGAGAAAGCCATTGCAGGCCCACAAAAGTGTAGATCTGCAGATGACTGAAGGGTTGGGTTAAATGAGGGGAGTAGATCTCGGGTGTTGGTGATTTGGGTATCTACTTTATGCAATGTGGTTGTGAATTTTGCATGGCGTCACATTTTTGTTTGTACATTGCACACTAGTAATGAGATTCCCCTTTTGCAGCAGAATACGAAGACCTGACCTTGAAATGTGAAAACTAAATTACCTTTTAGTTGTCAGTTTTGTGCTACCAGCTCCTAGCCTCCTACAGCCAGTGCCAACCTCAGTGCAGATAACAGGAAGAATTAGGAAAAAACACATCTTTTCAGCTGCTAAACTTGGAGAATCCAGCAGGCTTAATTTTAATAAACACAAGATAGCTGCAAGTTCAAAGCCAGTGCCACAAAACAACACAAACTAAGATGACTTTAATCAGTTTTAGAACTGCAGAACACGAGAGGGACATCAATGAGCATTCAACCCCTCAAATACTCTGCCATTCAGCAAGATCTAAACTGACCTTTCACTTCATTGTTTTCTTGCCCTATCCACCTATCCCTTGATTCTCTTAATCCCAAAAAATCTATTGAGTTTCTTTGTTTTGAAAGCATTGAATGGCTGAGCCTACACGGCCCTCAGTGGTAAATTGATCAATTTCTGCGTGAGCTTTCCCTATCATATTCCTAAATGCCCTATCGTTTATTTTGAGGATGATCCTAAATTCTGGTTCTCTCGGGCAAGAGTTTGAGTATTGTCTGGGCCCTCCATGACTTGTATTTCAGTGAGGTTACGTCTCATTCTTCAGAACTCTTACACGACAAAGGTTGAACATGCGTAATCTGTGCTCATACGACAGATCGTCCATCTCAGGAACAAATAGAGAATCTTTGCTGCATTGCCCACCAGTAATCTTTCTATAGCACGTGTACCCTTCCACATATTAACACATAAATATGGTAAATAACAGTCCAGGTGGGGCCTCTGTAAAGCCTTCAGAACTGCAGTAATATACCGTATTTTTCTACTGAATTTCTCTAAAAGCTAAGCCACCTTTCTATTTGCATCTGCATGTGAGCTTCCAGTGCATCGTGTACAAGAATGCCCAAGTCCCTTTGAACATGACCATTTCTTGATCTCCCACCATTTAAATAAATACTCAGCATTTCGGTTTTATTTATCAAAAATATCACTTATGGTATTTTTCAATAAATAAATTCAAAAATGTTAGTTATGTGTGGTGAAAGATGCTGTATGTCCTGCTGAGTCGCTCCAGCACCTTGTGTGTCTCTCTCTGTATCTTAAATTCATTTCCATTTTTTGTGGTCTCTCAAGAATTCAGAATCCAATGAAATGATAATACGTGAGCAATAAATCATAGAAATCAGAAAAGGGAAGAGGATTAACTGCTAAGATTTTGTCAAGGGAAACTGTCTCTAAATTCACCATCTCTTCTCGCTGAATATACTTGGGTGGTTGGGCTGCAATTTGAAAATTAAGTTAATCATTTTCCTTTTCTCATTTGGTCAAACAATGCACGCCAACTGATGGAAAATAACCTGGAGATATAAGGGAAGAACAGCGCACAGAAAGTGTGCAATGCGCAAAATATTAATTTTAACCCTTCCTGGCGTGAGGTTGTTTATTTCCATCAACTCTTGAGCAGTGCATCTTTGATATGCTCTGGCTGCAAGTGATCTGACCTTTCATTTACCCTTATGAAGGGGCACTTGGTGAACTTAGAACAAGCTCAGGTCCTCAACCACTGGCTTTGAAAATCCCACGAGCACTTCCCCAGAGGATTCCATCGGAGCAGAAAGAACACATGCTGCAGCCCGAAATTTTCTTCAATTCTGGATTTCAGTTTTTGACTGGAAATGCTGTTTTTATTTCATGAAATAATGTCCACCTCAAGCAACACGATCAGAGGAATATCATGTCATTATCCTTATCACGAGCACTCTTCTTTGTACAAAATACATCGCCAAGGTGATGACAACTCACTGCATGGCCATCACACCAAACATTTTGTATCATTTTACATTGAAGTGAATTTCACTATTGGGATTGTTAAACGCAATCCAACCACTTTTTGTGGTTCTTATATGTACTGGGTGTGCGCAAAATCATGTCCAATTTGATTGTTGATTGGGGATAATTTGATGGATCTTCATGCTCGGTTCTTAATTTGGGAGTAGAGAGGGGTGGTTGGAAGGGTGGAGCTAGTGAAGGCTTGAGGGGAGATATGTGTTAACAGTCCAGCAGTTGACAAATTCATTCAGGACTGTTAAAACACTTAAGTACTGAAATTAAAGGTTAAAGGTATGATTGATCGAGTGGCAGTAACAGACACCATTTTTCTTTTATCGTCAATAGCGCCAAAATCGTAAAATCATACGGAATGCATTTGTGGTTCTTAGCGCTAGCAAGCAGAGGAACACGTCTCACATTTTGAGAGATAGTTATTAATATATGGGTAGGATTGTCACTGGGATCCTTCATTTTGTCGAGTCGAGTCTGCCTTCACTTTGGCAAGACTTTGCGCACAGCCATCACATATTGTTTAATTAATACTCCAGTGTTCTTAATCTTAACCTTCCAGTAACACATTCTCAAGCGCAAATCTCAATGCCCAACATCATTGAATAATCAATACAGTGAAATAGTGAATATGTTAAAGCAGACTGGAGGAGTGAAAAACAACAAATGTGGCCAGTACACTGTCTTCCCTAGAGTGGCACTATATGACTGGATTGAGCTGTATAATCAACCTCTGGGCAATGCATTATGACCAGGATTGTACAGTTAGTGAAGATCCAATGAGAAAAATGGATCGAAGATAGACACAAAATGCTGGAGTAACTCAGCGGGACAGGCAGCATCTCTGGAGAGAAGGAAAGGGTGACGTTTCGGGTCGAGACCCTTCTTCAGACCAGTTAAGGAGAAGGGAAACAAGAAATATAGACGATGACGTAGAGAGATAAAGAACAATAAATGAAAGATGTGCAAAAAAGTAACGACGATAAAGGAAACAGGCCATTGTTAGCCGTTTGTCGGGTGAAAACAAGAACCTGGTGCGACTGGGGTGGGGGAACGATAGAGAGAGAGAGAGAGGGAATGCTGGGGTTACTTGAAGTTAGAGAAATCAATATTCACATCACTCGCTGCCCAAGCAAAATATGAGATGTTGTTCCTCCAGTATAGAAGTTGGGATGTAATGTTGAAATTGTACAGGGCATTGGTGAGGCCGAATCTGGAGTATGGTGTGCAGTTCTGGTCGCCAAATTATAGGAAGGATGTCGACAAAATGGAGAGGGTACAGAGGAGATTTACTAGAATGTTGCCTGGGTTTCAGCACTTAGGCTACAGAGAGAGGTTGAACAGGTTGGGTCTTTATTCTTTGGAGCGTAGAAGGTTGAGGGGGGACTTGATAGAGGTTTTTAAAATTTTGAGAGGGACGGACAGAGTTGACGTGGGTAGGCTTTTCCCTTTGAGAGTGGGGAAGATTCCAACAAGGGGACATAGCTTCAGAATTGAGGGACAAAGGTTTAGGGGTAACATGAGGGGGAACTTCTTTACTCAGAGGGTTGTGGCTGTATGGAATGGGCTTCCGGTGGAAGTGGTGGAGGCTGGCTCGATTTTATTATTTAAGAGTAAATTGGATAGGTATATGGATAGGAGGGGATTGGAGGGTTATGGTCTGAGTGCAGGTAGATGAGACTAGGTCAGGGAGAATGGTCGGCGTGGACTGGTAGGGCCGGACAGGCCTGTTTCCATGCTGTAGTTGTTATATGTTATATGTTATATAATTTGCGTTTAGCCTCACAGCCAAAATTGATCTGTTTCCGGTGGAAACAGGCCCAAGTACAGACCAGTACCTAAACCTGCACTGAAAACCCAGTCTCTCCCAGGCCACAAGCAGTGTGGCATGTGGAAGGAAGTTATTACTCAGGCCCAACCTGCCATTGAAGTAATGTAACAGGGATTCAATCTCTGCCACATTATGGTTCACTCAAAGCTCTTGAAGTTATGGGAAAAGCTGTAGGGAGAAGGAGGCAAGTGACTGGAAAGTGTTTATAACCTACTGACCAAAGTAGCCCATCCAAACACGCAGCAAAATTGGTGACAATCACCTTTTCCCTTTTTCTTTTCACCCCTGATTTCTAAGTGACTCATTTCAGCAATAAGATGAATCCTTCGACCCTTGATTCACAAAGTGCTCTTTTCACAGTGGTTTCCTTTTCCTCTGAGTTGGATCATTTTCAAGTGACTTAATCAGGCATATGAAGAAATCTCAATGGACATAAACAAGAGCGTAAGTGTGTGTTTCGTGAAGTTTTGGCAAAATACCCTCATGGTAAGAGGCAATTTTAGTTTAAAGATACAGAGCGGAAACAGGCCCTTCTGCCCACCAATGTAGAGGAGGAAATACCTGGGTCCTCATTCACACCAGGATGAAAGAGGATGCACTGCAGATTGTGTGGTGGTGCATAGAAGGGGAACAATGGAGTAATAAAAGCAGGGGCACCATGATTCTTCTTTAAAAGATCCAATAACAGTGTGTAAGACCCCCGCTGCACTTTTCCTGGAAGGCGTTCCGATAGGATTATTATTGAAAGACAATGGGAATGTTCATTTTGAATGGCAATTCTGTGGAGCTGCATCCTACCACCGGGAACAGGTACCAAAATGTGAGGCAGCTGGCTTGCACAGCACATGCCCATAGCCTCCTGGTTTACAAACAACCGAAAGCCTTTGAAGAAAACCCCGTCACTGTGATACTGACTAAAATGGCTAGGGTGCACATTTGCAGCCACATAAATACAATACGCAAAGTTGATAGCTTTTTTTTCATTTAGTACTGTGAGGCAGATATTTCATATCTCTTCCTGCAGGCTATTTTCTACACAATGAGCGTGAAACACTAGCCAAAGGCTGGCATCGCTCAGCTACTTGAAATGTGCTTTGGGCCAAGGACATTAACATTGTCATGAGCTGCAATCAAATCATGTTTAAATACTTGCCAGTGGATTGGAAAATGCAATGGTATAGATATGGCAAGAGAAGGAGTAACAGGACACCTATTTTCCATTATGATGGAGATATCAGCCCACTCTGAATATGTATAACCCAGAAAAAGTATTGATTTTTTATTTGGAATAAAAATCACCAACCTGAAACTGTCAGATCCCTTTGTTAATAGCTCGTCCCCTGTAGATGCAGTCCACCACAAACCAGTTTTAATTGTAATGCACGCACTCAAACAAACAAACACAATCTGTCCGAGAGCATTCACCTTTTTAAATCCCTCTTTCCAAATAAATAAATCGGCAATAGTGGCTCAGAATTTGCCACAACCAGGGCATCTCACAACATAATAGTTTTTTTTTAATCTTTCCCTTCGTTTTGAACATTTGTTAGCAGCAATTGTTGGGAGCACGATGAAGTGTCTGACAGTCGCCGATAATGATGGGGTGAAGCTGACCAGGCAGGCTCCACCATCTTGGTGAGCTAAGGGACCAAACATTTATCTCCTCGACAAGATTGACGGTGCAGTGGTTCCAACTGTTCGGTGCTGGGACTGTTCTCAAGCAAAGTCTCAACCTTGCCTCAAGTTGCTGAATGACTTACATGTTAACATCAACATCTGCAGTAAACTCACCGCTATTTTCCCAGTCTTCTTTATGTGTTTAAACATGGTCTCATTTGTCCACGTAGTGAACACTGAAGCACACCAAGGATGGTGAAACTCTATTTCCATTCACCACAACGAATACCTGACCTGTTGAGTTACTCCAACACTTTGTGTCTTTTACTGAAAACCAGCATCTGCAGTTCCTTGCTTCCACATTTTACTGCAATTCCTGCTCTTCGACCATGTTCAGTTCAGTTTAGTTTATTGCCACATGTGCCGAGGCACAGTGAAAAGCTTATGTTGCGTGCTAACCAGCCAGCGGAAAGATAATACATGATTACAATTGAGCCATTCATGATAAGGGAATAGCGTTTAGTACAAAGTAAATGTCATGACCATGTCATGCCCCACTGCCTCAGTGACCCAGTCTCGAACTTGATCTTGGATGCTGTGTGTGTGTGTGTGTGTGTGTGTGTGTGTGTGGAGTTTGCACATAGCTCCCCCCCTCCCAACACAGTGCTCAGGTTTCCTCCCATATTCCAATGGATGAAAACAAAACTACATGGGAATGCATTGACATAGACTGAATGGGCCAAATGGCCTTCCCCTCATGAGAAAATGTGGAATATATATTACCACTCACAGAGAGGAAATGTTTTTGGAGCATTTGTCTTGTTTTTGCTTTTGCCTTCTGCTTTAATATATTTAGTGAAGAATACTGGAGCATTAACTGAACAGCATGTAATCCCCATGTGGACACATTTGCCCATGCTCCTTTAGGGTACTGATTTTGCAGTAGGGAGACTTGCATTCCATTCACCTGGGCTGGATTTGAACATGGTTGCAGGGATGAAAAGTTGATGTCTCACCCACTCCAATGTCAAGAAGTCTTTTGAACCGACTGTTCAAAAATAACACCATCTATTCCATTGCTTTCATGTGGTCAAGGTGCAATTAAACCGCGAGCTTGGCGTTAACACAGGGTGGATTTGTGTACACCTCAGTGCAGAGGTGTCCATGGTGTATACTAAGCTCAGAGACACGGAACACTCACTTGCAAACTCATTTGCTGTTTTGAGTTTGCAAGTTGTGCTTGTTCTACAACTATTTGCTTTTAAACTGCAGCTTTTCAACACAACTTCACTTGCCTTTCATTATTCTTTTATAAAGTCACTGATGTACTGTGTGAGTAGTTATCAGGCAGTATTTATTTTATCTTTTCAAAGTGATTAATATTGTAGATGATCATAATGAACGGCAGTGCTGGCTCGAAGGGCCAAATGGCCTCCTCCTGCACCTATTTTCTATGTTTCTTATGTTTGTATTTTCTTGTTACCCTGGACTCCAGCCGAGATAGTAAGTAACTGAGCTGGTCGACAGCCAATTTGATGTTGGACATTTCCCAATACAGACCAGATCAATGACACTTGTGCGGCAATGTACTGCTGTGACTGTGACACTACATACCCTCCTTCTTCGCACACTTGTGCGGCATCTTCCTCGTATGATTCAGTTGAACTTTGGGAAATGGGGAGCATGTTCTCTGAATCCCACCACGCACTGGTGTTTGTTTAAAGAGCACCCCAAAATGCTTCCCCCACCCCCCCCCTCCCTCTGCCCCCCTACACCCCTGCAAGTGCTGGGGTGCATCTCTTGTACAAAGCCATTTCTCCGGTGATGAAGGATTTCAGTTATAATGAAAACCACAGCACTTGGGATGGCTACCTATGAACAGAAAGAACAGAGATGCATAAAATCTTGACTGCTTTAAAAGGGTGGATGTAAGCTATTCCCATCAGTGGAGGAGGTCAAAGACACATTGACATTGATTGTCAAAGATCCAGGGGTGATGCAAGGAAAAAGTTATTTGCACAGCCCCTGTGGTGGATGCAGATTCAGTTGCAGCTTTCAAAGGGGATGTGATAAATATTTGAAGGTGATCAAAGTTGGGAAAACGGGGCAATGAAGGTAACAGGTTTGTGCTGATGGACAGAATGTTGAGCCATAATGAATTTGCAGGTTTATGAAATACAGCGTCTATTGCAGAATGAAACGCTTATTAATTGTTGCATGAGATTGAAATCAGGTGAGATTTTAACTGCACCATCACTAAAGTCAACCTCAAGTTGGATCCTGACGCCATGGCAGAACTGTGACCCCAATATTGGGGTTTTAAGTCTTTGAGGCCCAGCGCGTTTCAAGGTGACTTGTTCTATCTCGGGCCCAAATTCATAATTCAGTTTAATCGGGTGTGATTCCCAGATCAAAAGAAACTTTAAATGTAATCACACGTAGTTCTATTGATCTATCCCTTTTAACCCATTGAGATTCTCAGAAGAGCAGCTGTGAATCCATGTAATGTCCTCGTACCTGCATTTAATTTACAGAGAATGTCTTGTGTAAACCGTTCTTGTATCTGTGCCGTAACTCCCTGCTCACTTGCCCCAGTAATATATTTCTTCGTAAAGGACACTACCCACTCCCCCCCCATGCCTGACCCCCCTCATGTGATGTACTTCTCAGACCGCAGAGCCAGAACTACACCCCTACTTCTCCCATTTGTGTAATGTAATGCCTGCTTGTCTCTGGCTGGCAGTGCTCTGCAGACCTGATGGTATATGTACATAAAACTGATGGAAGAGGCAATCAAAAGCTGCACTGTGAAATACCTGCAGAGAGAGAGAGACAGAGAGAGAGAGAGAGAGAGAGAGAGAGAGAGAGAGAGAGAGAGAGAGAGAGAGAGAGAGAGAGAGAGGGAGAGGGAGGGGGAGGGGGAGAGGGAGAGGGAGGGAGGGAGGGAGGGAGGGAGGGAGAGAGAGAGAGAGAGAGAGAGAGAGAGAGAGAGAGAGAGAGAGAGAGAGAGAGAGAGAGAGAGAGAGAGAGAGAGAGAGAGAGTGCGTGTGTGTGAGAGAGAGAGTGCGTGTGTGTGAGAGAGCGCGATGCCAAATAGTTTTAATTGGGACAATTTTAGGCCATCCAGTCACCGTATGCCTCCTCTGACAAAACAATCTGATCATGTTTACACAGGTTACATTATCTCTGATGAGGTTGTTGCAGCTGCTGTTAAGTTCTTCAAAAGTTATGCCAAGGAACCTCAAGAATACTTACTTTCTTTTCTCACCGAACAGCTGGGGAACTTAATGAGCAAAAATCTCAATCAGCTAACCTGACCTGACCTGACCTGACCTGACTTTGCATATTGTCCTTAATAAGGACTTACATTAAAGCATTGACGAAACTGTTCATTCTTTGGGAAGTGGAGGATTGTCATTGTTCTGGTACCTCCAGTCACTGCTGTTTGTGATTAAGTTGATGTGTAAAGTTTTGCTGTTTGCTGGATTCAGCCCCTTCACAGCATTGACACAAAGTGCTCATTCACATTTAGATTAGTCTAACAGCTCCAGAGGTCAGTCTAAGGTCAGACTTAGTAATGATGTAAGGAGAGGCATGTCTGGGATTCTTATTTTGAACTGAAACATGTACCAGGAACTGTTGAGAAAGATGCACCAGCAAGTAAAAGAGTCCAGACCCGTGGGTACAATCTTTTCTGCTTGATACCTCAACAGACTGGTTGTTTTGTTTAGAGTAACCTTCCTGCTCTTTATGGTCCTATTTACTAGGCCCAGGGCAACAGATCACAGTTTTTTGAGTTATTGCGGGTTTTGTATTAAAGAGGAAGGTTACTCGGATGGTAGATTACATACACCCAGAACGCACAATCTTTGCAAGGGGTTGTAGATGTGTTACAGCAGTAGGGAGAAGTGCAGAGATGGAGAGGTGCACAAGATCAAAAAAAAAACCCTGGACTATGCATGAAAGAATCACAGCATGGAAGCCAACGCTCATTGTCTCGGAGCGCACTCCAGCCAGCAGTGCATGTCGTTTCTCATTTTACTACAATAAAAAGGCGCAAGGATTGGCACTTCAATAACCACAAAGCAATTTCTTTTTTTTCATATTTAAAAAAAATCCGTTCTTTAAAAAAAATATAGAAGATTACCCTTCCTTCGAAGATTGCAATTAAGAGCCAGTTAATATCCACAAGTGGGGAAACGCCTTTTTTAATGAACGGTTCATGACTTGGTTTTTTTTTTCCTCGCAAAGAGATCTTAGTTATTCTTGTCACAGTGTAATGAAACTGAACTGACTGACGGCAACTCAGGCCTCCAGGAATAATATCCCATTTTGTGGCTGAAGCTGAGATATTTTACAGGCATGAGCGAAAGATGAAATGCGGATGCCAACCGACCTTTGCCCTTCCTGAGTTACTTCATACAGTATTAGCTTTTGATGGTATTGGTATGTGAGGTACCTTAGCTTTCGCTGCAAACCTGATTTATTTTTTTGTATCCTTTGATCTTTATTTTTTCGTAGAAAAGGTCCCGGGTTTTTTAAAAAATCGCAATTTTTTTCTTTTTTTAAACTGCCACAAAGTACATTACATCATTAAAAGTCTTATTAAAAATCAATGCAGCACAGCAGGATAAGAGGTGGTAAAATATCTTTTCATATGATGGATTCCATCAGGAGGCAGATATCAAAGTCGCCACAGGGACTGCCTCTTGGAATCCTACACTTGAACCGAGATTTTAATATGATTAATTGATGTGGTCCAAAATGGTGCATGCAGAAAGCATTATAAGATTCTCTTTTTAAATCAGTTTGTTTTTATTGTATCATGCCTGGTATCCAGACACCATGGTGAGGTATATTATTACCATGTGCACAGGTTAGTGGGGGTGGAGGGGGTTGGCTCGGGAACAGGTTGACTCTCAACGTCTGCTTGCTTAGACTGACACCTATAGGTCAAACCTGGAAACGAGCAGACTACCAAACAATTGTGTCCCGATGAACAAATTGAAAAATCTTGTCGTATTCGGCATTGCTTGGGCATATTTTAAATCATGCCCTTCTGAACATAGGTTATCTTTCTAAAGTAGTCTTAAATGTAGTCTTTCTAAAGTAGTCTTATCCCAACATTAAATACTAAATGAAAACGATGCATCGTGAAGTTAACTATTTTGGATACGAGCCAGTTACGTTCTCCCTTGCAATCCTCCCAGCGATGTTTTGAGTCCATAAGTTCAATTGGAAAATGTTCGACATCAAATATTGCGATTGTCTCACTCATTGTTCCTGTCAGAAGCACATTCTTCATTATACCTTTTTTCCTCCTTCCTCAGAAGAAACCAACGAAGATGTGGAAGGGCTTAATGAGCCCATGCAGGAAGCAGAAGATTCTACCAAAGACAAAGACAGTGGAAGCGAGAAGGAACCCAGCAAAGAAACAGGTAGAGCAATACGTACATATATGTTTCCCAACCACCTCTCAGAAGAGATTGTAGAAGGCATTTCACAAGGATTAGCTACACAATTCCAAATGATATCAATATATTTTAACAGCCAATTCAATGACAGCCAATTTTTGTTGCTTATTTTGCATTCTCTATAAGTAATACTTCAAAGCAAAGCTGAAAGTGGTTAAACAAAAGGTAAGATCATCGGCCCACCAAAATGATGAACATTTGCTTTGCACAGACTTAGTTTGATCCAATGTTTCAGCGGGGATTCTAAACGTATGCCTGATAAGTTGAGATATAAACTGTCTTAAGTTCATGTGCACTTGAATGAAATAATATAGGTCTACACTTGAGAAGTTGAAATAACCAGGGTGCACAATGCAATCTGTTATTTAGTTCTTTGTACGATGTAGAATGAGTTATGATTTGCAGATCTAACTTATGTGATTTGGTCTGGGAAGTCATGGACATGCAAACTGCAGTCCTGTTAGAACTGTACCTTGACTGTGACAATTATTTCAGGCTATTATTCGTAATGAAGTATTGGGAGCAAAGATATTTGAATCCCCTAAGAATGTCCTTATTCTCCCGGCAAGTAAAATTGGACTTAGGAACACAATTGAATGCCAAAGTGTCCAGTGATAAAGGCAAACGGATTTGTATGGTATAACTGTTTACAACCTGATGCATCATTCTGCTTTGTGAGACAAGATGGTGACCAAGAGAGATTTTTGGTTACTTATATCATAATCATCACAGACACAATGATGTCAGAATTTTTTTATTGCATTCTTTAAAATGATCGTCTGTTTATAAAACATTTAAAGTTATTGTTTGAAATGTAAACGGAGAATTTGAAGTTTTTAACAAGTCTCTTAATTGCACTGGGTCAATGCGATTTAAAATAGGATTCGTGAAACAAAATCTGTGCTCAAAATGAATGGCAACAAATCAAAAGAACATTCTGGAAGGAATTTGGGATTTCGCATAAATGCACCTTGCGCTAATATTGACAACCAATTTATAAAATAATTTATTTGAAATTGGTCTAAAGTATGAGCCTGGTATTCCCAGTAATATAGCTGTCTACTTCAACGCCTCGCTTCCATTAAATTTCCACTTGTGCCTGGCCTCATTTTGCTAAACAAAAATTTATTCTTTGATAAAACAATTTCCATAATAACTAGTTTTTCATACAAAATGCTTTGTGATTGTACAGTAATTCTTTTATGTGAAAATTGCGTTACTGGACCATAAAATGAATATTAAAATGACGCATTACTTTAATGAAATTATTTATGAAGTTTTAGGGCATTTGAAGATTAGTTAAAATTATAAAACTGAAAGTTAACAAAATTAATCATTATGATCTTTTTATATGTGAATTTTTTATTTCAAAAAATGAGCCACAAAAGAGCTACATTTTGGTATCTTTCATCAGTTCAAGTTGAATATCACATAGATTGCTGTATTCTATTCAATTTGTTGCCCACTTACAATTTTTAACCCTTTGAGTGCAAAAGTTCCCCATTTACCACACATTTGAATGGTACTCATGAATAATCTGTGTTCTCTAAAACCATATAATAACAGATTCTTGGTATGATACCACTCCACATACCATAAATTATCATTTAAGACACTCCATTTTTAATTTTTGTGAAAAATCTATAAACAGTGCCAATTTACACTTAAATTGGGTGAGGAGCTTTACTGTGCACGCAAATATGTAGTAGTATAAATCGATATTTCTCCTCTGTTTTTTCCATGGAGAAAGACATGAAGACTAGGGAACTTGTGAGATGTTTTGAGGACAGTCCTAATTACAGTCAAAGAGGTGCTGGACATCCTAAGACATTTGAAGGTTGAAAAATCTCCGTGGCCTGATCAGATATTTCCAAGAACACTCTGGGAAGCTAGAAGAGAAATTGCAGGAGTCATGACTGAGATATATGATCATCATTAGACATAGGTGAGGTGCCAGGAGTCTGGAGGGTGGCTAATACTGTGCCTCTATTTAAGAAAACCTGTGAACTATAGGCTAGTGACCTTAACATTTGTAGTAGGGTAGTTGCCGGAGAAGATTTTGAGGCATTTGGATAGACAGTGGTTAATTCGGGCTCGTCTGCATTGTTTTTGTATGTGGGAGATGGTGTAGGTTGACGAGGACTGGTAGGCTGCTCTAGAAGGCCTGATCGCATGGGATCCAGAGAGAGCGAGCTAAGTGGATACAGACTTGGCATCATGGTAGGAAGCAGAGAGTGGTGGTGTGGTGGACGATTGTTCCTCAGACTGAATGCCTGCAGGTAGCGATGTGCCGTAAGGCTCGGTGCTGGGCCCATTGCTGTATATCATCTATGTTAATGATTGGGATGAGAATGTACATAGGTATGATAGTAAGTTTGCAAATGTCTTTAAAATAGGTGGTATTGTAGAGGACGAAGGTCAAGAATCATAATCAAGAATTATGAGTGTGATCTTGATCAGCTGGCCAAATGGGCTGAGGAATGGATAATGGAGTTTAATGCAGATAGGTGTGAGGTCCTGGAGTTATAGTCATAGAGTGATACAGTGTGGAAACAGGCCCTTTGGCCCAACTTGCCCACACCGGCCAATATGTCACAGCTACACTAGTCACACCTGCCTGCGCTTGGTCCATATTCCTCCAAACCTGTCCTAACCATGTACCTGTCTAACTGTATCATAAACGTTGGGATAGTCCCAGCCTCAACTACCTCCTCTGGCAGCTTGTTCCATCCACCCACCACCCTTTGTGTGATAAAGTTACCCCTCAGATTCCTATTAAATCTTTTCCCCTTCACCTTAAACCTATGTGGGCGGTACGGTAGCGCAGCGGTAGAGTTGCTGCTTTACAGCGAATGCAGCGCCGGAGACTCAGGTTCGATCCTGACTACGGGTGCTGCACTGTAAGGAGTTTGTACATTCTCCCCGTGACCTGCGTGGGTTTTCTCCGAGATCTTCGGTTTCCTCCCACACTCCAAAGACGTACAGGTATGTAGGTTAATTGGCTGGGTAAATGTAAAAATTGTCCCTAGTGGGTGTAGGATAGTGTTAATGTGCGGGGATCGCTGGGCGGCACGGACTTGGAGGGCCGAAAAGGCCTGTTTCCGGCTGTATATATATGATATGATATGATATGTCCTCTGGTCCTCGATTCCCCTACTCTGGGCAAGAGACGCTGTGCATCTACCCAATCTATTCCTCTTATGATTCTATACACCTCTATAAGGCCATCCCTCATCTTCCTGCGCTCCAAGGAATAGAGACCCAGCCCACTCAACCTCTCCCAGCAAGGGATTCACGAAATAGAAGGCAGAGGTTTAAGGTGAGTGAGGAAAGATTTAATAGAAATCTGAGGGGCAACTTTTTCACACTGAGGGCAGTGGGTACATGGAATGAGCTGCCAGAGAAAGTAGTTGAGGCACGTGCAGCAACAATATTTAAAAGACATTTGGATAAGTACCTGGATAGGGAAGGTTTAGAGGGATATGCATCAAACCTTTGGTACCAGCGGAGATATGGCACCTTGGCAAGCAGGGATGAGTTGGATCGAAGGGTTATATGACTGTGTTTTCATGTTGTGCGACTCTTTAACTCGATATCAGCCGTAACATGCAACAAGGAAATAACAAAACAAAAATCCCACAGGTTTACTTTATGGTCTGTAAGTCACTGCATTTTGCTACTCTCCTGGTAAAGGCTTGGTACGAAAGCTTTCATTATGTTAGGTGTAGCAATGCCTGTGGCAGTCCATGTGGGAGAATGCACAATGCACATACCACTGCAACAATCTCTGTGATTCCACCACCTGAAACCAGTGATGCACACTTTTGTAGCCGATAAATTATCATTTTACCTGACCACTTTTCCCCACCATCTCAGATATTTATACTTTGCAGTCAAGAAGTCACTTGCCCGATCCCTTCATATGGTAAAGTCAAGGTTTTCATTTTTACGAGACCAGCCACCCGGTAGAATTAGTAGGAGCCCAAAGTTTCTTCACAGAAGCTTTCAAACTGCAAGATGTGCAATCAAACAAAATTCTCTTAAATCCTCCCCATGTTGACATGTGACTTCACTAGCATTTGACAGAGCAGAAAAAATGGGGACACAGGAAGGGGGACAATGCCAGTGAGTTAAGATTTACTCAGCATCGGAGATCAGAACTGCTCTATTAGTACTCAGGGAACTACAGTCTAACTTCTGAAACCAGTCGCAGAAACATTACATAGAATATTATGAGCCTTGAATAAAATAGAATTCAGGCACAAGTCGTGTATAATGTTTTGCTTTGCAACTTAACATAATTATGAATCTGAAAAAGTCTCACTGAGATTTAACACCTGAACATAGGTTTACAGCTTTATTTTTGCATAGCAAGTGGCTGGTCTATAAAACACCAAACAGCTCATCTACTGCTGCATTTACAGAGTTGCTGCTCTGGCTTCAGGCCAAGACGACAGATTTATTTTCTCTGATCCAGCACCGGTAAATTTGAACTTAGATTTTTGGAAGTTAGCTGGCTGACTTATTCCTTAATAATACCTTACACAGTTTTGAAAAAGAGAATTTACCAGTTTAGAGCTTAACCTCTGCTTCAGACACTCCCATTATCAATCAAAGAACCTGCCAATAGACAATAGACAATAGACAATAGGTGCAGGAGTAGGCCATTCGGCCCTTCGAGCCAGCACCGCCATTCAATGTGATCATGGCTGATCATTCTCAATCAGTACCCGTTCCTGCTTTCTCCCCATACCCCCTGACTCCGCTATCCTTAAGAGCTCTATCTAGCTCTCTCTTGAATGTATTCAGAGAATTGGCCTCCACTGCCCTCTGAGGCAGAGAATTCCACAGATTCACAACTCTCTGACTAAAAAAGTTTTTCCTCATCTCTGTTCTAAATGGCCTACCCCTTATTCTTAAACTGTGGCCCCTGGTTCTGGACTCCCCCAACATTGGGAACATGTTTCCTGCCTCTAACATGTCCAACCCCTTAATAATCTTATACGTTTCGATAAGATCCCCTCTCATCCTTTTAAATTCCAGTGTATACAAACCTAGTCGCTCCAGTCTTTCAACATATGACAGTCCCGCCATTCCGGGAATTAACCTAGTAAACCTGCGCTGCACGCCCTCAATAGCAAGAATATCCTTCCTCAAATTTGGAGACCAAAACTGCACACAGTACTCCAGGTGCGGTCTCACTAGGGCCCTGTACAACTGCAGAAGGACCTCTTTGCTCCTATACTCAACTCCTCTTGTTATGAAGGCCAACATTCCATTGGCTTTCTTCACTGCCTGCTGTACCTGCATGCTTCCTTTCAGTGACTGATGCACTAAGACACCCAGATCACGTTGTACGTCCCCTTTTCCTAACTTGACACCATTCAGATAATAATCTGCCTTCCTATTCTTACCACCAAAGTGGATAACCTCATACTTATCTACATTAAACTGCATATGCCATGCATCTGCCCACTCACACAACCTGTCCAAGTCACCCTGCAACCTCATAGCATCTTCCTCACAGTTCACACTGCCACCTAGCTTTGTATCATCGGCAAATTTGCTAATGGTACTTTTAATCCCTTCATCCAAGTCATCATTTAAATTAATGTAAGGAGCAATGATTTTATATATAATATTAAGGTATGCATTGATGTAAATATCAATATTCCCACTGGCTGGAAGTAATTACCAAATCTCACTGTTGTCCTTATCTATTTGACATGAAGGATGGAAAGAGAAGGTCCATGGATTTTTCCTTGCAGAGAAGTGATATAAAACCAAATACTGTCGACTTCTACCTTGTCGAAAATTGGTTAGAAAACATAAATAGGCTCTATTGTATTTGTAAAACAAAATAAGTCTGATCAATTTGAGGAAGGACATCCTTGTAAATGAGGCAGTGCAGCGTAGGTTCACGAGATTGATCACTGGGATGGCGGGACCGTCATATAAGGAAAGATTGAAAAGACTAGGCTTGTGTTCACTGGAGTTTAGAAGGATGAGAGGGGATCTTATAGAGACATATAAAATTATAAAAGGACTGGACAAGCTGGATACAGGGAAAATGTTCCCAGTATTGGGGGAGTCCAGAACCAGGGCACATAGTCTTAGAATAAAGCGGAGGCCATATAAAACTGAGGTGAGAAGGAACCTTTTCACCCAGAGAGTTGTGAATTTGTGGAATTCTCTGCCACAAAGGGCAATGGAGGCTAAATCACTGGATGAATTTAAGAGAGAGTTAGATAGAGCTCTAGGGGCTAGTGGAATCAAGGGATATGGGGAAAGGGTGGGCACAGGTTACTTATTGTGGATGATCAGGCATGATCACAATGAATGGCGGTGCTGGTTCGAAGGGCTGAATGGCCTCCTCCTGCACCTATTTTCTATGTTTCTAAATATTTCACTTATTACAAATGTAAGGAACATGGAGCATGCCATTTTGAGGCATTAGATTATTCGTTTCATACTATAAATGTGATTCTTCATATCTAATGTGTGAAAACAGAGCGGCCATCAATAACGTGTGATTGCTTTTGTGTTAGAATGTGTGTAAATGAAGACATTGTACATTCCTGGTCAAGGATTAGGGTGGAATTCACCAATAGAGCCTCAGAGCACAGGACAGAAACAGTCCCTTCAGCCCACCTTGTCCATGTGGACCACGGTTCTCCGATTCCTATTTGTCTGCATTTGGCCCATGGCCCTCCAATCCCTTCCTATCCACGTCTCTGCCTCAAATGTCTTTTACTTGACAAATAATCATAAAAGAAGGCAGATATTTCATTTTCACATTGGAGCATAATAATACAAGAGTTGGAACAGGTAGGCTACAGCGAGCATCACCTTTGAAGGCAGTTTGCTGATATATTTTCTTGGATAACGAATGACAAAATGTAATGCAAGTGTAGGCAAAATAATACGGGCCTTCAGGTTAATATTTAAAATTAGTGTTGGATGGTTGTCATCACAATTAATGTTTCAAAGAAATTGGTACCAAAGGCTGGAAAATATGAATAGACAACATGAAAAAATAAAAGGTAATACTAAAACTAGGAAGTAACATCGTCAAAACCCATTGATTACCTGGCTAATTATAGAGGGTTTCTCAGAGCAAACTGTCTCTGAAAGTGTCTAATCATTGCTGTGCCCTATTCTTCTCCACAAGTTCCTGTACTAAAAATAAAATATTTATGAAACCATGGCCTAAAGGTTGGAGTTGCTCACCTAACGTTGTGCGATTAGTGAAATGGACCGTTTCTGATTTGAGTTGCAGAGAGAGGAAGGGAGCAAGAGCTATTAAAGACAGTATTAATGGACTGCAAGCAAAGAAAAGTTGTCATGGAAGTGTGTTTATGGTGTATAGTGCTGGCAGGCATGATTTCGATAGGCTTTGACATGTTTAACATAAATGTATACAGCAGGGCTCCTGCATTCATGAATAATTCCTTCAGGCCCCATGCCTCCCTAATTACTGAAATTGAAAAAATAGGTCATGCGCATCTTTACTTGAACAGCAGTATTTTTTCCTTCTCTGAGTGCTTGATGTGCAGAATACATCTGTGATACAATGAGCTGGATGGACAAACAGCTGAAAGGACACAGAGAATGTAAGGTGAATAAAAAATGGTGGGAAAAAAAGTTGATTTTCTCTTAATCTTCTCTTAATTTTGTTTAATCTCTGAAGAAGAAAGGAATGGAGGATCCAGTTTTAATTGTCAGGCAAACATAAAAAAGGAAGATATTGCAAGACGATTAATTTCTAATACATCTGCCTGCGAATATTTTGCCTTTTCATTCATTTCCATTGTGAGAGACTCCAGGGTACTGTACGACTGAAATATGACTGTTTCGCATGAAAATATATAAATTACGTTATTTAGTAAATAGAACATAATAGAACGTCAAATATCCGGCTTCCTTATTACGGCTTTAACTACGTTTTGTTCTACAATCCTTAATTATCAGATCTATACATTATCAATAATTTATTTTCAAAGGATCTCTCATCCAAATTGAATTTTTAACTTTGCTCTCAGCTGCTGATGGCACAAAGAATGCACAAGCCAAGACAGTGCCTCAATAGCCAAGAGAATCATTAAATCTTTGCCAATATGCCAGTAAAATGTAAATGCCGGGCAGTTGTTTGCAACGTGATCATGCAGCGCGGTGCAGAAATATAACAGCGATTTTATGTAAACCGTGAGCTGTCTGTTGTGGCGTTTTGATCCCTCGTTCCTCCTTCCTCCTATCTCTCGCTGCACACTTAACATGGGAAGAGCAAAAACAACAAATCTGGGGATTCTTCCAAAATTGTCGTAATAACCATTGATAGACCCCCTTGTCCCGCACGGCCTCTCTCGCAAGTCAGATTTCTCCTTCCACTCTGATGACATTGCCAGCAAGGCCAGCAAATACGAAGAAACCCTCAGTGCGAAAACCAGCTGAGACTGGAATCTGAAATTGGGTCCCTTTGTTAAGAGTCAGGACCCCTTGGGTTGCAGCTACCAAGGCACAAACTCACCTCTTGAAAACATCCCTGCTGTCAGTTTTTTAAAATATAGATTGACAAGTTAACTGTAAAGCTGAGACATTTGGAGTGAGATGTAATGTAGGTATGATTTTTGAATCCTGTTCACTGGTGCCTGTTTAATGACCCACCTAGACTGCAAAATCAGAAGTAACGAGTATTAAAGCTGTCTAATATACCATAGCCTTCACATTCAATTAAATCACTCAAGGGTAATTTTTTTCCACAGAGCCATAAATAAAGATGGAAGATGATTTCCGAAGCAAAAATTAACCTAATTGATGATACCTAAAATCTTTTGAGAGGCAGAGAATCGTGAAGGAAAATGTCATAAGGGTTAGATTGTTTGGGTTTTTAACATCAGTGCCGTACATCAATGATGGTCTGCCATCTTTATAAATGATGTAGAATGCTTGAAGCATGGAAGGATGGAATATTTCCATTCTGGATAAATAATAAACCTCAGACACTTCAGACAATTTAATCCATGAATGCATTATGTCTTAATCAGAAAGTACCTGATTGGCATTTTTTTTTTCTCTGTGAAGCTCTGACTTTGTAGAGCAGAGCCTGAATTCCTAGACCTCTCCCATTCTTTGCCGTCAGGTAGATAATGCCCCACAAACAAAAAATGAAGTCAAAGGAAGCTTTTATTAGACAGATATCTCTTTTATTGGTCAAATCTGGTATTCTGAATCTGTTTTGATGGCAAGAATTTCATCTTCATATTTCACATTATAATGGCACATAAAGATATTCTGACTGATTAATATTCATTTTTGCCATATATTGAAATTGATTTATTTGAACTGCAACCAAAATACCAGTAATCCAATAGGTAACAAATGATTGATGAAATTCTGTCTGAAAATATTACATAAAAAATGCATCATTCTTGATGTAATTTAAAAAACATAGCTTTATATAGAGTAAAATCAAATCAGCCAAAATGCTTATGCTGGATAACTATGCGGCCACGATGGACACATAGATCATGCATGTTAGAAATTACTTTAGACATAAGTTACCACTTAGTCAGTCTTCTAGGGCAGGGCGATGGAGAAAGAAATCCTGTTGATATAAAAGACTTCTTGGCTCAGTAGCCCAGTAATCTGGACCCTATCTACCTCCAAAATATTCACTACAGAAGGAAAATTAGCCCATTTCCAACTTACCCCAAAGTTTAAATACAACCTGTTGACAGATATGCCATCAACATTGATTTTCAGGGTCGTAAAAGAATCTAGAATCTGATCCAATTCACATCTATCACGCGAGTAAAATGCAAGGTTCTTAATAGAAGAGAAACAATGCACGAAGGTTGTGTAATTCTTGCAAACTACTCATGAAGCACAGGAGGGTCTTGATACTTTTAGCCTGCACTTTATTCTGTAAAAGCATATTAGATATGCCCTCAGAATTGCTCCACTCAATGTGCAAGCCTCCATTTAAGCTCAATTCTAACACCTACCATAATGTACCAAAATTCTTGATTTTGCTTGGGCAGCTTACACCCCAGCGATATGAACATTGACTTATCTAACTCCAAGTAACCCTTGCTTTCCCCCTCTCTCCATCCTTCCCCCTTCCCAGTTCTCTGACCAGTCCTACTGTCTCCGACTACAGTTTATCTCTGTTTGCTTTGTCGTTACCTTCTCCCAGCTCACAAAGATCTATTCTACCTTTCCATTGATCTCAATTCCCTTTGTCCTGTTTTCACACCTTACACTTCCGTATCAACGTATCTCCCTCCCCCTTGACATCAGTCTGAAGAAGGGTCTCGACCCGAAACATCCACCATTCCTTCCCTCTAGTGATGGTGCCTGTCCGGCTGAGTTACTCCAGCATTTTGTGTCTATCTTCGGTTTAAACCAGAACCTACACAAAATACTCGATTAATTGATTAAGATACGGCATGGAAACAGGTCACTCGTCTGATCGGGTCCACACCGACCACTGATCACCCATTCGCACCAATTATCCCAATTTTCAATCCACTCCCGATGCACTTGGGGCAATGTACAGAGGCCAATTAACCTACAAACCTGCATATCTTAGGGATGCAGGAGGAAACTGGAGCACCCAAGGTAACCCATGCGGTCATCGGGAGAACATGCAAGCTCCTCACAGATAGCACTTAAGGTCAGGATTGAACCCAGGTCTCTAGCAATGTGAGGCAGCATGTCTACAAGCTGTGCCACTGTGCCTCCCTTCAGTTTTGTCTTGGTACTAATTAAATGTAACTTGAGTAAAATGCACAGGATATGGGTTTTTCATATAAAACTGAATATAAAATTTGGCGCATTTTTATATTTCTTGCATCGGACTGTGCCACACGTTATGAAATATTATTTTAGTGTTCAATTTCACAAAGAACAATTCTTAAACCTTCAATTTCCCTGAGATCTGATGCATTTGCGTTGAATGAATCTCTGAATATTTTGCATTAACTGCATTTATGTCCCACTTTTAAAGAAAATTATTTTGCTTTGTGTACCCTTATTCTGCGATCTGCAACATCACTTTCTTCCCAAACAAATGTGCCAGATTATCCCGGAATGCTTTAATCCATGTTATCACTTCTAAACCATTTGGATAGCAGTATAAAATGTTCACGTAAGGCACAAATTTCTCCTTCAACTTTCAATTTTCCAATATATTGTGAACGAGACTAAGGGAATGTTATATCTGTATACCGCAGTTACTCACACAACTGCATCAAGCAACATCTGATAGCATAACAAGCTTCATTTATAATACTCTGCATAAGCATTTAATCCACAAGAGTAACTAGCAGTACATTTAACGGGTGCAGACGTACACATCATATGATGAAGCAGGTCACCTTAAGCTCTCTGCAAATTCACTTTGAACAGGGGAGACTATGTAAGGCAGTGGTCTTCTTCCACCCTGATCTTCAAACAAAAATGATGTCGAAAATAGCACCGTCAAAAATCATACCCCTTGCTCGACCCACACTGATGCTGTTGAGGTATGAGGTGAGAACCCACACAAGAAAGGCCAACCAAATTTCAGTTTTGTGCTAACCTTTCTGGCACCACACAGCCTGCCTCTCTCTTTTTTTGGGGGGAAAACACAGTTCTTCTCACCATTATTAAAAGTATTTTCAGATGGAAATTGTTGCTGAAGCCAGTAAACAATTGAATTATACCTGGCGTCTCCACGGTGATAACAGCAGTCAGTGATTAAAAGGTTAAAGTGTTGCACAGCAGTGAATTTTTATTATTAATAAGTGAGGGAAAGGCAGGCAAATTTATAGCCGCAAAAGTTTATTAGTTTACGGTATTGTATTATAGGCACACGATGCTGAAAACACGGGACTTACGGAAAACACCATGAATTAATAATTACCTAATTGGCTCTTAGATTTTTTTTCACTGGGAGATGGAAGTTTATGTGATGTCCCTGTCAAAAGTACTTTAGCTGACTGATGTAGATGCAAAAGAGAGAAAAATAACCACCACACTCATGTGGGGTGGTGTCCTGGGTAGGTTTTCTGTGTGGCTTTGGTATAATGTATGGTGTTACAGTAGATTGTTGTATGTGTGGGTAAAATCAGGTCTGCAATGTAATCATTTTTGACGCCTGATCTTTGATTGAGACTGACACTTTAATGTGTGGAGCTGTGCAAGAGGTCAGATGTGGTTAACCTGGCTTTCTAACCTCCCTATACTTGCAAAAGCAATGTCATTTAATCAGCCTAAATTTAACTCTTTACGATCCGAGGACCGGTACGAAGATGGCTTTTTAAAGTGTCAGCTTCAATTCTTGTGGTGCAAGCAATAAAATAAAATATTGAGATCTATTTCAAGCACATCGTGAAGGGAACAATAGCCAATCCTCTGACCCGTGTAGTACTTTAAATAGGAGTACTTGCTTTAGTTTGATTGCTGGAAGATGTTGAAAGAACGTACTAGTGGCTCCTTCCCGCGACTGCATGCTACATTCAGAGCGATGAAGCTTTATCCCTTTGGTGTTTATTACAAAGTAGTTAAACTGAGCAACCAAACTCACGCAGAGGCTCTGAGAAAAAGCCATCTGTTATGGCACTTTTTATGAGTCCACATAACCAGCCAGATGCATGTCTATGCAAAATTAAATAAATTGACCGGCGCATCTCATTCAAAATTAATTTATATTTGGCCAAGCTCTCTGGCATACTTTCTGCTTACTCCTAATTTTCGAAAGTTCTGCTAACTGTTCTTTATTTAGTCGTGAAAGTTAACTGTCGGAAGCACTTATTTGTACTGTCATTGGAAAGCTGTACAGGAGAATAATAGCATTGCAGAGTAAATTAAAGGCGCTGCAGCGCAATTGATAAACCCCCATGTTTAAAAAAAAAAACAATAGGCTGGTTTGATTTACTAGTCTGAAAATTTAAGTTCAGTAAGCCAACAGAAAATAAGGTACGTTTTCTTGGCCTTAAAGGTTTTTCCATTACTGCCATTAACTTCCAGTCTGGCAGCTGCTGAAGATTGTAAACTCTTCCACAACTTCAGGGCTGACCTTGCTGTGTCAGCTGGGAGGATATAGACATCATTTTAAAGTCAGACACATGTGCCCCACTCGGACACACTAAGAAAACAGCACATGTGGAATACTTGGCTAGCAGGTTTGGAAAATTAGTTTAAATCAAGACTTAAAGAAACGTGTCCGTCTGGAGGTGCAAGAGCACCGTTCCGCGGGCATCTTAGCTGAGAACACCATACCGATGCGGCAAATTAAAATCTACCTCAGAAAAAACAGTGCCTCTGAGTTTTTGCTCTCTGGTGAAAGCAGTTTAGAGGAGATGGACAGTTTTACTTGCCGTGGCATTCCTGAAGCACATGTTTCCTTGACACTAAATTTCTGCAGTAACTGTTGTCCCGTTTGACCTGTTTCAGCCACATCTGGTGCTGAGGCCTCTTGCTCTAATTTATTATTTATTCACTCAAATGACAATCACTCAAGGAACTGAGCATAAAATTTAAAAAAAACCAAAAAACGAGTGATTTGAAAGGATGTGAGTGAAAGATTGCATTGTGTTTGTGGATTTTATTCGGTAGGTCTGAAGTAGATCCAGAGTACACAGTAGTATTTGGATGATGACATTTATTTTCCTGAAATTCGGAGGCTTCTGATGTATGACTGTCTCAACACATGTTCAATCTGGGCCCCCTCCATCGCTTGAGATCTCCAGATGTCACACATTATTTTTATTAGGTGCAAATGGATAATTATCGTTAAGCAGAAGCGGATTTTCAGAGAAAGGAGAGATGCCATTTCAGTTGTCTCATTTTTAAAAGAAGGGGCCTGCCATGGCCTTGCCCACCTGTGGGCAGAGGGTAGGATACCCATGTTGCCTGGTGATGGGTCTAGTGGCCCTTTGAGGAGAGAGGCTCTGGAAAAAGTGACGGGCTTGTTCCGTACTGCAAGGATTTATTTTATTTAGTTTAGAATACTCCAACATTTATTGGAGTTCTTTAATATTTTAATAGTGTTAAATAATCTTCAATTAACCATGTTCAAAAATTGCCGTTGTAGGAGGCCGCATCGTTAATTTAATGGATTATTTTGATTCCCCTAAGCTGACAATCGGTATCCTTCTATACGTAGCTTTCCTGACAGGATTACGCAATGTGGAATTGTCAAAAATATAGTTCTCTTGAGTAATCCATTCCTGAGCTCTTGTTTCATCACTTTTACTTCATGTAGTTGAACTGCCCAGCTCTGACTTCGTTCCAATCACAGCACCAGGCCAGATGCCATCGGCTCATCTGCATCCTCCCATAATTATTCACAGGCAATTTGTAACATGCTGGCTGTTTTGCAGCAATGTTACTTTTTAAAATTATATTGAGTCACATCGCGTGCATTTTCTATGACACAATTATTTCCAATGAAACCGCGCCGTCAAATTTTCCTCGTTGCACTCCGTTTGCAATACCCGCTATTGTTGCGCAATACATGTCGTGTGACTCTCCAAAACCTGTGTCGTGCGAGAGATGTGCAGATGATGTTCAAGTCCCTCAGATAATGGGAATGAGGAGAACCAAATGCAATCTCCAGGTGCTGCAGAGTTACAGGCTATGAATAATTGAACCAAGGTGTGTAAATATAATTAGGTCCCCATTTTTAAGTCATAAACTTTGAGTTAAAAAAAAATGTTTTTCCATTATTTCCATGTTTCCATTATTTTGTAATGGAAAATGCCTGTGCAATTGTGTCACGCTGCAATTAATTCTCCCAACCACTGATGGTATTTCTGTGGATGGGGTAATAATTCCACATAGGCAGTTTACATTATAAAGATCAACAAAGGAATACGTATGTTATGCATACCTTTTTATTTGCAAAGAAAGCAATGAGTACAAGTATGATATTGGCAACATGAGTAGTCAGTGTGGGGCCAGAGAGAAGCATGCATGTGATGGTGATCCCATGTGCTCACTGCCATGGTTCTTCTATGTAGTAGTTTGGGTGGGTTTGGGATACGCTGGGACCAGTTGACCTCCAGATTGTCCCATCCTGCAGTCAGATGCAGTGAGACACTGGAAAGGGCAGCTTGTTGAATGTATATTAAATAACCTTGCTTCTCTAAAGAGAGCATGCAGTGCACTTGCAATGCACTCCAGTGACCCACTACCAATTTGGAAGTGGATACTTTCATGACTTTCAGGTAGAATCACCAAAATGTTGGGTTTTTTTATCTAAAAAAAGATTGAGTTATTGCTGGGTTTTGATGAGATTTGGTTGTCTTTGTACACAATCATGAACTTATCGATGACTAATAAACAGGAATAGGGAGCACTTTGATGGTCTTCAATGTAAATCAAGACTCTCTTTTTCTCTCCATTGAAAAGATGGAAAAGATTGATGGAAGTAGTTAGCAAAACAAGCTCCATATTTGTCTTTCTTTCAATGAAAAATTCAAAGAATATAGTCTTCTTCCTGTCACTCTAGGTATTGATTCTTTGCTTCTGCTTTGCCTCTCCTTTCCCATGTGATTCTACCAACATTTTTTTCTCCTCTCTCAAATTCGTGTCTCTTTTGGGAAGACATCATGGCCTGCTCTGGTGGGGCAGTAGCATCATCTCTCGGGCTTGTGGGGAAAATGTACTCAGCAATTGCATTTCACATCCTATTGAGCTTCAACCTACATCTCATTGTTTCACCTTCACATTCCTCTGCTCCCCTCATCTCTATGTGACAATGTTGCATCTTTTTGGCCCAAGGCCACTTTCCCACATCACTTGCCTCACTCAGTACCATCCATCTGCTTTCCCACCAACCCGCTTCCCTGAAAGGCTGACTCTTAGGTCAAAAGCCCGTCCAACTTCTCGTAATTTCCATTGCCTCCTCTAATAAGACGTGTTTCCTCTTGGTGGTTTTGATTACAGTTTTAGAAAGAAAACATAATAGACTGAGTGTAGAAACTGCCTCACCACTGTGCTATTTGTGTTTCTCTATCCCTTTCGTGATGATCAGAAGCGAGTATTTGTTTCAGAGGTGTGCACAGGACCAATGGTCTTTAGTCAGCTGCCACCCAAAACATAAACGTAGCAAATAGATCGTTTCAAATGTCAACTTTTTTAACTTCCAAAGTAAAGCTCATTTTACATGAAGAAAGCTATGTTCTTTCTTCCTCTCATTCCCGACGTCTAGCCCCTGTGTTCCCACGCTGTGAACTCCATCAGAATGCTGCCATTTTATTTTCCTCCCATGTGCAAGGCCTATTTACAAAAATTAATTTCATTTTATTCTGGCAATGCTGTTGCCATCTCTTCAAGTTATACTTGAAATCATATTAAAAAACCTTAGAATTAAAAATACTAAGCTGCAGGAAATTATTCCTCAGTATAGATAAGTGAACAGACTGATATATCCAGGAAAATTGGACATGCTGCATCTACTTGTTCTGCCAATCTAAATTTAATTTGCAACACCACAATACCAAACCCATATTTTAGCCAGAGCTATAAACTCCAAGTTGGCATTGTTAATTTTCTATTTTGCAACCTTATTAAAAACGTAAGCTCTGCGCTTATACTGAAAGCATCCGTCATCTTTGTATTAAACCCACTTGCAGTCTTCAAACAGAAACTTTCCAGAATGTTTCTAGGTTTCTATCCTTACCTTCATGTGAATCATTCACCAGAAACATGATCTGCAAAGCCAAAGCGGTGACATTAAACACGCCACCATCTGAATAAAATCTAAAGTCTTCTTTGTCCAAAGTGCATAAAAATACATCTGTGGCGATATGGAACAAAATGAAAGACATGGTCACTGTGTTTTACCTCCTTGTCTCATTAGAATTGGTTCGGTATTCCAATTCTCCCTCGTTCCAAGTAGCCAGTGGTCAATTTCAAATACCTTTCAGTTTCCAGGTAATTCCAGTTCCTTTCCAGAGCCTTTGAAACCGTTAACTGGAATGCACCAGACAGACAATCATCTGAAGCATCTCTTGGTTGAGCTTTTTATTTATTAGTTTCTCTTGAAAATTATCCAAATTCAGAAGGATTTATCAGTACCAGAGGGCGTGCAGCGTAGGTTTACTAGGTTAATTCCCGGAATGGCGGGACTGTCATATGTTGAAAGACTGGAGCGACTAGGCTTGTATACATTGGAATTTAGAAGGATGAGAGGGGATCTTATCGAAACGTATATGATTATTAAGGGGTTGGACAAGTTAGAGGCAGGAAACATGTTCCCAATGTTGGGGGAGTCCAGAACCAGGGGCCACAGTTTAAGAATAAGGGGTGGGCCATTTAGAACGGAGATGAGGAAAACCTTTTTCAGTCAGAGAGTTGTAAATCTGTGGAATTCTCTGCCTCAGAAGGCAGTGGAGGCCAGTTCTCTGAATGCATTCAAGAGAGAGCTTGATAGTGCTCTTAAGGATAGTGGAGTCAGGGGGTAGGGGGAGAAGGCAGGAATGGGGTACTGATTGAGAATGATCAGCCATGATCACATTGAATGGTGGTGCTGGCTCGAAGGGCCGGATGGCCTATTCCTGCACCTATTGTCTATTGTCTATTGTCTACCAAAAATGATAGCCTAGGAGTTTTATTCTTTCTGGAATTCATCTTTTCATTGGATTATTCTTACAATTGTAATTTGCTGCAATCCCCTTTTGCTCATTAATGAGTCTGTTTCTGAATGTCCCCACCAGGCATCGTTATAATTGCAGGTAATCTCAATCTGCCATTGCTTAGTTTTACGCAACATAAATCTGAAAGCAGATGCAACAGAAATATGTCCAGAAAGTTTGTGTTAGCGCAGATGGAAGAGCGAACCAGTGTATCGCTAAGGGAATGGTCTTTACTGGATGCTGAAAGGGGAGGGGAAGATGTTGCATGGTGCCACGTTTTGAAAGAATGAACAATCGCATGCAGAGACTGGTGGGGTGGAAGACGGGAACAAGAGCAGGAGTATGTTTCCAATCCTTAATCTAAGTATAACGAGTGGGGTGACTTTGTGAAGCCTCAAGAGCTGGCCTTGATTCTATACCCATTAGGTTTCAAACAAAGCTTGAAGAATAGTTATCGGGAGCAAGAATCTTTGCTGATATTCCTCCTTTGGATCCTTAGCTGTTAATCAGGGGCAGTTGCACACATGTTCCCTTTCCCCCCCCTGTCCCAGTCAGTGATAGGAATCAGAACCATCACTTTTCTTCCCTCATGATTTACCCCAGATCCTAGGTTATGGACCTGGAGTAATAATCCTTTCAGAATCTCCCATTTTGATTGGGAGAATGAACACAGGCTACTGTTCCCCCTCTCTAGGTCATGCCGAGAGATTAAAGTTATAGTCCAGTTTGCAATCCCCTTGGATGATGTGGGAACCTCAAGGAGTTGTAGACTGGCCTCCCACAGACTGCTCCTGGCAAGTTAGCAGAAGTGTGGAGCTTTCACTTCCTATTTGTAGAGTGCAACTTTACTGTCTTTGCCTGTGGATGGGTGGCATTTTAGAAGGCATTATACGTATTGCAAACTCAAACCCTGAGCAAAGATAGGTCACCAAGGTCAATAGACAATAGACAATAGATGCAGGAGTAGGCCATTCGGCCCTTCGAGCCAGCACCACCATTCAATGTGATCATGTCTGATCATTCTCAATCAGTACCCCGTTCCTGCCTTCTCCCCATACCCCCTGACTCCGCTATCCTTAAGAGTTCTATCTCGCTCTCTCTTGAATGCATTCAGAGAACTGGCCTCCACTGCCTTCTGAGGCAGAGAATTCCACAGATTTACAACTCTCTGACTAAAAAAGTTTTTCCTCATCTCCGTTCTAAATGGCCTACCCCTTATTCTTAAACTGTGGCCCCTGGTTCTGGACTCCCCCAACATTGGGAACATGTTTCCTGCCTCTAACGTGTCCAACCCCTTAATAATCCTATACGTTTCGATAAGATCCCCTCTCATCCTTCTAAATTCCAGTGTCCAACTATTATAACCTAAATGCAGTAATGTCTGCCAAGGTCATAAGATCAGGGATACAATACCATCTTCTAATAGACTTTGCAACCCTGATAATGTCATCCATTTAATGGTGAGACTAAAATTATCAGTGGTGTCAGGATAAGTTTGTTATATAACATAACCTCAATGGAATATTAAAAATCAAGGTACGTATGACTGTGTCTCTTGTGAGATTTAAAAAAACAAAACACAGTGCAAAGAAGTACTCTGGCCAGACAAGGTATTTTATACCTGCTTGTGAATAACTTAAATTGCTCTCTTACTTTACAGATCTTTTGGATATTAGTTTAGTATAGTTTATTTTTGTCACATGTACCAAGGCACAGTGAAAAGCTTTATGTTGCGTGCTATCTAGTCAAAGAAAAGACGATACATGATTACAATTAAGCCGTCCACAGTGTAGAGATAAAGGATAAAGGGTACAACATTTAGTGCATGATAAAGTCTGACAAAATCCGATTAAAGATAGTTCAAAGGTCTCCAATGAGGTAGATGGGAAGTCAGGACTGCACTCTAACTGGTGACAGGATAGTTCATTTGCCTGATAACAGCTGGGAAGAAACTGTAACTGAATCTGGAGGTGCACATTTTCAACCTTCTGTACCTCTTGCCTGATGTGAAAGGGGAGTGACCAGGATGAGACTGGTCCTTGGTTATCCTGATGCTCTTCTGAGCGTGAAGTATAGATGGAGTCAATAGAAGGGATATGGGTTTGTGTGATGGTCTGGGCTACATCCACGAACCTCTGCAATTTCTTGCGGTCTTGGATGAAGCTGTTTCCAAACCATGCTGCCATGCATCCCAATAAATTTAATACATTGACATTAAATTAAAGCAACAAGGTATTTTTAAAATATTTGAACAGAAGACTGTTGCATTTTCTGGCCTTTTCAGATTCAAAGTTTAATCTGTTCTTCAGAACGGAATGAAAGCCAGGCTTTCCAATCAGCTTATCTTTAGCCAGCTCCTCTGCTGGTCGCCATTGTTTGGTTTCAGAAGTATCACCTGATACTAGCCATTTCTGAATGTATCAGACCAGCACAACATAAGTTAATTGAGCTGAGAGCTGGTTGAACACTCAAATGCTTGAATACAAATGTCATTATGTCCCAATTCCATTTTTATTAAATACTTTAAAAAATCGTAGGCAGTTTCTATATTCTTTATAATAATATGCCTGGATTCAGGTGATTTGATGACATGGCAGATAGTTTCAATGTGAAACTGAGGAACTCAAATGTAAACAAAACTAGGATCAAGAGTCAAGAATGTTTCATTGTCATCTGTACCGGGACCAGAACAAGGAAGATTTTACTTGGTGCTACTTTTCAGGCACATTAATGCAACAACACAACAAATAAATACGCAATTAACAATAATAAATGATCAGCGAAACTGGGCAACCAGACCACAAGAGTGCAAGTCTATGTACGTAGGCCAATCTTTTACAAAGCCCATAGAGATACAGTCAGCCAGCACACTATTAGATTGTGCACGTCGGGTTGATTACATTAGTCGAAACAGGGTGGACCATGTGAAGGTTGCAATCTCCCATCGAGGCTAACCCTCACCTTCCCATCCATGCTGACTTGAACAATCTATCCAACATGCGCCTGAAGTCCCGCAAACCCTTCTGGTGTTCAGCCAAATCCCTGGAAGACTTTGACCCCAAGACTGAGTGGCGCAGAGCCTGGAAAGATGCCAACACCAACAACGGAGAGGTCAACACAGATCCCACAGTGAAACCACCGGGATTTGACCTCCATCGCATGCAATAGCTAACCCTGAACAGGATCCGCACCCTCCATGCAAGAACAGCCCATCACCTGCGCAAGTGGGGGATGAGAGACAGCCCTGCTTGCGACTGCGGATATCCAGACCAGACCATCCCACACATCGTGAATGACTGCTCACTGAGGCTTTTCCCTGGTGGCATCAAGGCCAACTACCTAGCGACTGATGCTGCCCTGGCCTGGATGTCTACCCTTGACCTACAACTTTAGGCTGTGCACGCCATACGCAAGAAGAAGACGTCGGTACACTCTCCACGATACACCAGTGGAGGTTTGATAGAGTGTTCGGCAACCTGCTGATTCTCACCACACTTCTGAGGACGGTAACAGGGGTGGTATCACCTACCAGAGAAGGTGATAAAACCCAAAGTGTTGAACTTTTCAAGGTGGCGCATAGATTTCTGATTGTAAAAGGTATCAATGAGTGTGAAGAAAAGCAGAAAGATGATACTGAAATAGAGGATCAGCCATGATCATACTGAAAGGCAAAGCAGACTTTAAGGGCTGAATATCATTCTCCTGCTCTCGTCTAGATCCAATATTTCAAAATGCTCATCACTTTATCATACAGTTACTTACTCTGACATAGGGAATATTTAATTCTGTATTCAACGTGTCCGTCCTATCCCCTGAACATTAACCAGGAATTTTGCCATTTTTCAGTGGCAAACTGGCAGAATAATAAAATCCTAATAGGTACATCACATGTAACTACTTAAAATTAAATTTGGTTTAAGAAGGGAGTATTGAGTATTTTTCTTACCAGTCTCCCAGATTCTTGTAAGCAATTAAATTATTAAGTGTAAAAAAAATTGTTCTTTCTCATATACATTTAATGCCATATTAACTTATGTCTACATTACAATTTTCATCTAGAGCTCATTATAATCTCAGTAGTTATTCAGCAACCACTTTGTTTAATGTAAGCTGTGTTGAAGACCTGTCATTGTAAGGCCTTGCTGAAATAGATATTTTTACTTTCCATTATGTGTAGGAAGAAACTGCACATGTTGGTTTAAACTGAAGAGAGACACAGAAAGCTGGAGTAACTCAGCGGGTCAGACAGCATCTCTGGAGAGAAGAAATAGGCGACGTTTCGGATCGAGACGCTTCTTCAGACTGTAGTAAAGATGAGGGAGTGGGGGCTGGGAAAGCGGAGGTTATTCAAGAGACGAAGGGCGTGTGAGGTATCTTGGAAATAGGTCGGGAGAGATTGGACCTGGGGGGATAGGATGGAGTCAAGGTACATGGAAATGATTTCAGTGGGACTGAGCAGGCAGAAACAATGGGTCTGCCAGGGCAGTAGCGTTTTTGGAAATTGGGGAGAAGCTAAAACCGGGTCGTGCGGGGCTGGGGAACAATAATGTTGGAGGCTGTGGAGAACAGGCAGCCTGAAATGATAAAATCAGAAATGGTCTGATTACTTTCCATTACTTTCCATGAATGTTTTTCCAGCTTGGGTTTTTATGCTACTCGAATATGGCTCCAAAAGGCCAGATCTTCAACCATTTGCAGTTTACATCTATCTGTTTTGTTTGACCATTTAACCAATTCTAACATCATGGTCGAATATCAGACTGATAAATTCTATGACGCGGGGAACTGCAGATGCTAGTTTACAAAAGAAAAGAGATGAGGTGCTGAAATAACTTTGCAGGCCTAGCAGCATCTCTGGTGAAAATTTTGCATCGGGACCCTTCTGCAGCCTGCAATCATTTAATGGCAGTCATCAGTGAAGACTACGACATATTTGTGATCAGTTTAAATATTCTTATACCAAATAATTTAACAGTCCCAATTATACGTGCTGCACAAGTTTGCCAAACTGTACGATTCTAGGTAATGTGTAAGTACTGCACAACGGAGCCTTGTTTTGAGGGCTGTTTGTTTTATTTTGGCCATCCCAAAGGAGCAAAGGCTGATACTGAACATATTGTACCTGGCTGCTACCTTTTTAAATGTGTGGCAAACACCTATTCTTGGTTAAATTGTTGCACTCATCCTGTGCAGATTCATTGAAAAAACGGACTGAAGTTTAATACTAAAGTAGTGCTTTGTGGGATTGTTCTTTCCAGTAGTCCATATACTGACTGCCCTGGTGTATCTGTTGCACAATACAAAGCAGCTGTGTTTTGTGTTGCGCCCTCACACTTACCACATAACTGAGCTTTTTGGACCCATAATTTGTTGATGGTGCCTTTGGCACTCTTGGACAACTGCCAGCTTCTTTCCATTTGCATTGTGTGGGCTGTTTTGCTGTAAGACAGGGTGTTAAAGATGCCATTTACAATCTGCTAATTGGAACAAAAGAACACGTTAACATATGCCACAGACATCACCATATAATATATCTCTAATTATTTTATATTTACTTAACATCAGAATTGCTGAGTCTAAATTATGCCTGCATGAATATATGAAATGGCATTGTGTGGACGACAATTAACAGTGATGGAAATTAATGTTTTTAATCTCGGCTGGTGGGTGGGGAGGGAAGCAAACATACTGTGTACCAGTTTATATTCATTCGAATCATTACAATTATCCAGTTACACAGTGCAAAACTGGGCTCAGTGCTTTTGGAGTTGCAAATTGGTGCCCGCAGCACAGATGTACATGTCTGAACTGCATTGGATGCAATATTGGTGAGCATGTAAATGTGCTCAGTGAACAGCAATTGAGTTGGTTGCAAAGGGGTTAGATCATGATGACAATCCTCATGCCTCACGAGTATGATACGAACTGCCAGCCATCTACTCTCTCTAATTGCTGAGAGTGTGTTGTGTAACAGAAAGGACCTCCAGGGCCCTATTTAAAAAGATTATCCATGACTAACAGGTCAGTTGCTGTTTGATTTCTTCTGGCTGTTGCTTTGACTCCACAAGTATTTGGTGCTTTCTACAGCTATTTCACGTGGCAAATAGCTGCAAGAGGCTCTGCGACAGCCACTGGAGGATCTTAAGCTGATTCCCACACGGTCATGACCAAGAGAATGAACAGAGGGTATCCAAAGCATCCATCAAATAGAGAAGATGGAGGAGGAAGGGGAGGGGCCATGTTTGTCTTTGGCCCGCTCCCCACCTGGAAATGAGTTGGGAACACTTGTTTAGATCTGGCAGGTCTGGCGTGTAACTATCATATTCCAGAGAATCAGGCGTACTCTAGGAACCATGCTTCCCTTCCAAACCTTGAGAGAATAGACAATTCAATACTGTGCTAAAACAACAGGTTGACCAATCAAACTCATTGAAACTTTCATTGAAAGTTTCATTGAGACTCACCGAACAGTGAATGGCTAGGATAGAGTGGACGCAGGGAGAATGTTTCCACTAGTGGGAGAGTCTAGCACTAGAGGTCATAGCCTCAGAATTAAAGGACATTCCTTTAGGGAGGAGATGAGGTGAGATTTCCTTTGTCGTAGAGGGTGGCGAATCTGTGGAATTCTTTGCCACAGAAAGCTGTGGAGGCCGACAATTGATATTTTTAAGGCAGAGATAGATAGATTCTTGATTTGTATGGGTGTCGGGAGTTATGGGGAGAAGGCAGGAGAATGGGGTTAGGAGAGAGAGAGAGACAGATCAGCCATGATTGAATGGCGGAGCAGACGATGGGCCGAATGGCCTAATTCTGCTCCTGTCACTTATGACCTTACAACTTTATGATTATCTCGCTGAATTGCTGGTAGAGTAAATATCAACATGCAGAGCAGTCTCTTCCCCACAGTTTCAAAGCAAACCATCTGTAGAACAGGAGCACGAGGAATTCAAAGAAGGAAGAGGCATGGCTTCTTCTCAGATTGTCCATGCAAAACTCAACTGAGGACAATATCTGCAAATGCTATGCTAATTGCTCACTCAGCAATAGCTCTTTCACTGTACCTCTGCTACCGGCCATGTTTCACGTAATCACGATGCAATTTTGAAAGCCACCAAAAAAATACATTCCAAATAACCAATCACTCTTGTGCATTTGCCTTTGCCTGCCATGCAGCTTCTGCATTGGAACTTCGTTTAGTCTAGTTTAGTTTAGAGATACAGTGCGGAAGCAGGCCCTTTGGCCCACTGAGTCCGCACCGACCAGCGATCACCGCACATTAACACTATCCTACACACACTAGAGACAATTTTACATCCATACCAAGCCAATTAAGCCACAAACCTTTACTTCTTTGGAATGTGGGAGGAAACCAAAGTTCTCGGAGAAAACCCATGCGGTCACGGGGAGAACTTACAAACTCAGTACAGGCAGCACCCATAGTCAGGATGGAACCCGGGTCTCTGGCGCTGTAAGGCAGTGGCTCTTCTGCTACTCCACCATGCCGCCCGAACATAGAGCAGCATGGCACAGGAATATGCCCTTCCATGGTGCCAAGTTAAAATAATCTTTTCTGCCCGCACATGATCCATATCCATCCATTCCCTGCATATCCATGGATGTTTCTAAAACCCTCTTCAATGCCGCTATCATATCTGCCTCCACCAGCACCCCTGGAAGCGCATTCCAGGCATCCACCACTCTTAAAACAAAGTGTGCCCTGCACATCAACTTTGAACTTTGCCCCTCTCACCTTAAAGTTAAGCTCTCTAGTCTTTGACAATTCCACCCTGGAAGCAAAAGGTGCTGACTGTCTACCCTATCTATGCCTCTCATAATTTTATATAATTCCTTCAGGTCTCCCCTCAGCCTCGAACGCTCCAGAGAAAACAATTCAAGTTTGTCCAACCTCTCCTTATAGCCAATACTCCATATCCCATTAGTTATAACATTCATTGCAGAAAGGCCTGGCAGGGAGACCACATCAGCTTCAGTTCTTGAAGAATCATGACATCTTATCACAAAGATACAGGACACAGGTCTGGCTGTCAGACTGGCATAGCCAAGCTGCTGATGAAATAATGTAGATGGGAGGTGAAGAATTACTGGGAATGAAGACAAGAGATTAATACTGCATTGAACTATCAACCATTTATGCATATTATACATTCACAGCTGAGACATGACCTGACCTAAGAAACTTGTGCATGCATCTCACTGTACCGGTTACGATACTGGGTCACTTCCGAGACCTGGCGACAATCTGAATTATACCTAGTGCTAAGTGTTGCAGAATTGATTATAATTAACAGGCAACACAAATTTGGCATAGCAATCAATAAGCACGAGTTAGCTGGGTGTAGTGTGCACCAAGCACATACCCCTTGTTATTTTGCCCCTACGTTACTTCAGTACATTTGTGACCTCCCAACTGCTATTCAAGAGCATCATATTTTTGGTCAGCTTCTTTCTTTTAAGTAGAAATTAAGAATATAGAATATGCGTTTATTAAAGCTATCTCCTTAAATGTAAATATTTTATCGTAGTGGCTCTTGGACATGAAAAAGGCCAGTAAAAATATAGTGAGCTGAGGTCAAAGCAATCTGTTACCTGGTGTGACTTTTACTGTACAGTTTGCCCTGACCACAGTGTAGGCCAATAAATCTTTGCAATGGTCAAAGAAACTGTAGGCATTAAAACAGATTAACGTGATTGAGGATAGAAATCAATTATGAGAATCAGCACAAGTTTGAAAAACACAAAAAAATGGTTTTAAAACTGATATGTTGTCTTGATCTTCACTTTCTCTGGTCGACCAATCTCAATGAATTTTGCAGCTAATATTGATTTAACTTCTTTCTCCGTTAAGATTTCATACAGTAAATCACATTTCACAAATGTGGCTTATGCTTTTACAAATACATATGGTGAGAACTATTTGCATCCTATTTTGTGTCCTTCAGATGACTCCTTTAACCTCATAGTGAAGTTCCTGTTCATTTTTCAAAACGCTGGAGAATATCTGAGGCAATCCATTTAAAAGATTTTTTTTTCTTGTATTTCTTGGGATTAAAATCTGCATGATTGCATGAGTCTATTTACAAGAGCACTTCCATTTTCCACCACTTACTAATTATTAACTAAACTTAATAGATGACCTTCTAACTCATCAGCTGTTGCGTTTCTTTTCCAAATGGTCGTGTTGGTTTTACTGTGGACATCATTACTCAATATTTGAAAGCACTAAATGAGCTAAGAAGCAGGTTTCCACAATCACTTTTGAACTTGATTTTACCCATTGATCAGGAATGTATTATACAGCTTAAAACGCTAGAATAATATCTCTGGCATCTGAACCTTACTTTATGGAGTAAATGTTAGCTGAATGGCCTTTTCTAAAGAATGTTGTTATATTTATGGTTAAAACTTTTCAATCTCCAATCCTAATTGATATTAATGGAACTAATCTATATGTTCTTATCTATAACTGCTCTCTATAACTTCTATCTATAACTCGTGCTTATTCATTGAAATAAAAGCTAATGTCTGGTGTAAAATGCAAAACACTACAAATGCAGGAATTCTACATATTCAGTAACATGCGTTTATGTCTCTTAATACTGTCTTTGTAAACCATTCAAAATTCTGTTCACACAGGGGAGTTTATTTGTGCTTTCCCTGGTCTCTGTGCTACTGAGAAAGTCTTAAAAAATTGTTCCACAACAGTGGTCATGGTAAATGGTAGAAGTACAAGAAACACTTAATACACTTTTCTCTGAACTCACCACATTTTTGAACGAGATTTTAATTTTTAATTATTATGTAGATGATTAAGAAATTCTCAAAGCGTTTCTTAAAAGCCTCCTTGGAAACTACTTGGACTTTCTCCCTCGCCACTCAATTAACCATTCTGTTAAGCAGCCTGTCTCATTTGTGGCAGTGTTCAAGTCCCACATTGCCTTCAGAATCCACAGAAGTAGCATAGAATCACCATTGACTTTGTGGTTGGGGGGGGGGGGGGGGGCTTCCCACTAAAATGAGAATAGGAACATATTAGAGGCAGCCCAGTTCCAGTTACCATCTTCAGATGGTATATAGATCGGTTTTCTTTCTTATTTATATTATGCCATCGTCCTTCAAAGAGTTCTTCTCATACAAGAACTTTATTTGCAGAATTCCTACTTTTTGATCGTAATTAAAACAAGTATAATTTATCATCCCAACACATATTTCATCTTGAGATTGGTATACTTGACCCCAGATGGCTTAGCAAGTTCAACCAGTGATTAGTTGAGCATAAATATTTCATTCAAAAGGTCATAGGAACAGAATTAAGCCATTTGGCCCATCGTTTACTCCGCCATTCAATCATGGCTGATCTATCTCTCCCTCTTAACCCCATTCTCCTGCCTTCTCCCCATAACCCCAGACACCCGTATTAATCAAGAATCTATCTCTGCCTTAAAAATATCCATCGACTTGGCCTTCTGTGGCAAAGAATTCCACAGATTCACCACCCTCTGACTAAAGAAATTCCTCCTGATCTCCTTCCTAAAGGAATGTCCTTTAATTCTGAGGCTATGACCTTTGGTCCTAGACTCTCCCACTAGTGGAAACATCCTCTCCACATCCACTCTATCCAAACCTTTTACTATTTGGTAAGTGAATTCCATTGGCAATCCCCTCTGAGCTTATTAGTTTTATCCAAGGCCATCATAGTGCTGTTAAAATTGGTATTGGAGGACTAAGTCATTGAGAATTTTCATTCCTGGTAACTATCCAGGGACCCTTGAATGTATTCCTGGACGAAGATCGGATGAATGTAGGACTGATGTGGATTTGTTCCTTTATGTGAATAGCTTGCTATTTCTTTTTTGTCAAAGCCCGTAGCTCAGTAATGGCAATTGAGTGAAAGATCCAATGAACTTTACTTCACACGGAACCTAATATCGCCTACAAGAGCAGAAAATGTTGATGAAAATGTGTCAAAAGTAACAAAAGTTTGTAACCTGATTTTGCCAATTTATAAAGGATCTATCTGAAGGAGAACATTTGGCTGCAAACTATTTATATGATGAAAGCCAAATGTGTTTTTTTGTTTTGTGGGATTTAGTCTTACTTTCAGAGTCTAGGCAATCATCTGGATAGACTGCAGGTGAACTGAATATGAGCTAAGATGAATTAAGAACAGCAAGTCTCTGCAAATGGAATACCACTTTCACTTGGAGTAAAATGAACGTACTCATTTTTCTATGCTCCAGACACTCATATTGTGTCCAATCTTCGAAAGAATTGGCTGAGCCCTAGGACAGTCTTTTTTATGATAGAATGAACCAGTGCTGAAGTTAGCAAAGAATCCCATTTTATGAGTAGCAAACTGGTTTTATAAAACATTCTTGTAATGTTAAAATTTAAATTGCCTTCTCTGAGTACTGTATCTCCTTGGAATTATTTTTCAGTGAAACTTCAGGGCAAATCTATTACTTGGTTTATATGGCAACAAGCTGATATTGTGAAGAATTGTAGACTTTGTCACAGGGGATATATTCAGTAATTTTACATATTTAACTAAAAATATAAATTTCCTTCTCAATTATTTAAGTGCTTCCATTTAAAACTGTGGTTGAAATCTTACTTGGAAAAAAAATCAGTTAGTGTCAAGCCATCGTTGAAGATTATTTAAATAATTTAGCCATTATTATATATCAACCTACAAAAATAATCAAAGAGCTGTGCAGGATTTGAGCCAATGACTTGAATAAACAGAGGAGCAATGACACATTATAGACAATAGACAGTAGGTGCAGGAGGAGGCCATTCGGCCCTTCGAGCCAGCACCGCCATTCAATGTGATCATGGCTGATCATTCCCAATCAGTACCCCGTTCCTGCCTTCTCCCCATACCCCCTGACTCCGTTATCCTTAAGAGCTCTATCTAGCTCTCTCTTGAATGCATTAAGATAATTGACCTCCACTGCCTTCTGAGGCAGAGAATTCCACAGATTCACAACTCTCTGACTGAAAAAGGTTTTCCTCATTCTCAGTTCCAAATGGCCTACCCCTTATTCTTAAACTGTGGTCCCCTTGTTCTGGACTCCCCCAACATTGGGAACATGTTTCCTGCCTCTAACGTGTCCAACCCCTTAATAATCTTATACGTTTCGATAAGGTCCCCTCTCATCCTTCTAAATTCCAGTCTATATAAGACTAGTCGCTCCAGTCTTTCAACATATGACAGTCCCACCATTCCGGGAATTAATCCGGGATTAATTAATTCCGGGAATTCAAATATCAAAGCAGATTTCTGAACTTCCCCTAGTAGCTGCTGGGAAGGATGTTGTGTGATGTAGTGAACAGACCAAAATCCTTACTCTTGCGAAATTCACTGGCATCATTCACTCTTGCACTTGATCGTATCCCCTTGCAATGACATGAGATGATACTTCTGATTGACTAGCAGCATGTAGGAGTCCTGGCTGAGCACATCAACAATTTTATCTTAATTCGCAGGATTTAGATGCTACTAAAAGCATCAAGGTCCACAAACTGCCCGAGATTATAATTATTAGTCAATAAATACACGCCTACACCATTAGGACCACTTGGTGACCAGGTGACAGTCAGTGGCACAATGGCACAATGGTAGAGATGCTGCCTTACAGCGCGAGAGATCTGGGTTCGATCCTGACTATGGGTGCTGTCTGCACCGAGTTTGTATGTTCTCTTGCGTGGGTTTTCTTCAGGTGCTCCCTGTTTCCTCCCACACTCCAAAGACATCCAGGTTTGTAGGTTAATTGGCTTTGGTAAATTGTAAAACTTGTCCGTAGTGTGTGCAGATCAGTGTGTGGAATGATCGCTGGTTGGTACAGACTCGGTGAGCTGAAGGACCTGTTTCCATGCTATATCACTAAGTCTCTATAAGTGCGCAGTGATGTTAATAAGCTACTCTAAATTACTCCTGTTGAGGTGGGTGGTAGGGGAATCGGAATGGAGTTAATAGGCATGTTGCAAAGAATTACATAAACGAAAATATATGGAGGACCACTGACAGCAACCTAGACTCAATGGACTGAGTGGCTGTTCCCCCTTATCTTAAGAAAATATGAGAAAAGAAAGGGAATATATATTCCCATGTCACATTGTTGTGTTCATTTTTGATTAGTTTGAGAAGTTTAAGTCTTTTGTGTACCTGATTTCTTTGTCTATGCAGATGACAGAGAGTACAAATTTGGAAGGTGAGGCTAGGAAGTTCCCGCAAAGAAACTTTAGCAAGTTGGTAATAGACACAAAATGCTGCAGTTACTCAACAGGACAGGCAGCATCTTTGGAGAGAAGGAACGGGTGACATTTCGGATCGAAACACTTCTTCAGTCTGAAGAAGAGGCTCGACCCGAAACGTCACCCATTTCTTCTCTGCAGAGATGCTGCCTGTCCCGCTGAGTTACTCCAGGATTTTGTGTCTATCTTTGGTTTAAACCAGTATCTGCAGTTCCTACCTACACATTTAGTAAGTTGGTGAATTTTGCCATTTTGTAGATGGTACAAACAGCACCACACTGCTGGTGACTGGAGTGAATGCTGAGACTGATAGATTATGCACAAATGAAGTCAGCTATTTTTTCCTGGGTGATTCCAAACGTCACACTTTCACCTAGGCAAGTGGCGATTATTCCATTGCACTCCCGACTTTGTACCTTAGAGATAGTAGAAAGCCCTTCTAGCTTCTGACCACCTCCTGTAGTTGGCTTATTTTTGCTTGCTTTAAGTCAATGTAAAGAAGAATCTTCAGCCTGGTCCCCATTGACTTCAATTTTATTGAGACTCTTCAAATATTGTACTTGGTCTAATCGTGCCTTGGTGTCAAGGTTTTTACTCTCAACACACTTCAGAAAAAAAATGACAATATTTGGACTAGGAAAATGAAGGTAGCAGCTGACCTGAACGGATTGAACCAATGTAAGTTATTGATCCGTAAGTGGCGCTTGATAACACAGTTGATGGTTACTGCCATCATTTTCTGAAACTTCCAGGGTAGGTTCGAGGGATGGTAATTATCCACATTGGACTTATTCTACCTTTTGTGGACAAGAGATTCTTGGGCAATTTTCAACATTGTCAGGCAGATGTCACTGTGTAGCTATTTTGAAACAGTTTGGCTTAAGGCAAAGTTAGTTGTCGAGCACACGTCTTCAGCATCACTGCTACATCCATTGCCTTCGTTGTTTCTTGACATTACATGGAGTGAATCGGATTAGCTGACACGTAGCAGCTGTGGTGAATCAGTCCTCTACACTGAATGAGATTGAGGGAAACCATTTCAACGTTATCATTTGCTCGCTTGTGCTGTGTTCTGCTGTCATTGAGGATGGAATCCAAAACAAAGCCACTTCATTCCACTCGTTGTTTGGCATTTATGACTCAATTTGTAGAGCTCTGATCCGTGGGATTGTGAATGCCTGTCCATTGCACGCGGCTTCAGTGATTTAGTATGTGTGTGCAGGAAGTAAATGCAGATGCTGGTTTACACTGAAGATAGACACAAAATGCTGGAGTAACTCAGCGAGACAGGCAGCATCTCTGGAGAGAAGGAATGGGTGACATTTCAGGTCGAGACCCTTCTTCAGTCTGAAGAAGGGCCTCGACCTGTGAAATTCACCCATCCCTCCTCTCCAAGTATGCATGTACTCCTTTGTGTCTCCCTGAGTTAAATACTCAATTTTTAGGAATGCCTAGTGCTGGTTTCATGAAATCAAGAGTCAAGAATGTTTCATTGTCAGAGGCACTGGGAGCAAAACAATGACATTCTTCCCAGCTGCAGTTTTATGGGCACATTAAAGCAATTACACAACAAATAAATATGTAACAATCAATAATACAATAAAATACCAGTAAAACTAGGCAGCCAGACCATAGCAGTGCAAACTGAAGTACATGGTGCAACCGAAAACAAAGTCCATAGTAGATCGTTGCTGAGGTAGGTTTGTGGTTAGAGTTGTGCAGTGTCGTTCAACAAGCTGATGGTTGATGTGAAGAAGCTGAACCTGCAGGTCATGGTTCTCAAGCTTCCGTACCATCTTTCCAAAGGTGGCAGTGGGATGAAAGCGTGGCCAGGGTGGGGTGAGTCCATTATAATATGAGCTGCCTTTTGAGGCAACGTCTCTCGTAGATTCCTTCAATGCTTGAGAGGTCCACACCCATGATGGGCCAGGCAATGGTGCCAAATATTGGCACTTTCTGCCACCTCCGTCATTCGTAAATAATGAGTTACCAAACTAGACTGTGGTGCAGCCAGTGAGTGTTCTCTTCACCGTACACCTTTAGAAGTTTAATAGTGTAATTTGGCAACATACCAAATCTCCTCAACCATCTAAGGAACCAGAGGTATGATGCACTTGCTTTGTGATTGCATCAATGTACTAGGCCCAGGGCAGATCTTCAGAGATATACACACCCAGTAACTTGAAGCTGCTGACTTTGTCCACCGGTGTCCCATCAATGAAGACAGGATCCTTGGCTTTCCTTCAACAATCAGCTCCTTGGTCTTGCTAACGATGAGAGCCAGATTGTTGTTCTGATACCATTCAATCGGATTATCAATCACCCTCCTGTTCCTATCATTCGTCCAACAACGATATTGTAGGCAAAATTTTTAAAAGGGTAGACCTGTGCCTGGCTACACAGTCCTGGCTAAAGACTGAGGAGAGCATGGGACTGAGCACACCATCTTGGGCTGCCCCTTATTGATGGTTATCAAGGAGGAAGTATTGTTGCCAATTCGCACTGATTGAGGTCAGTGTAGCTAAATTGCAGAAGCAGAGTCTAACATCGCGGAAGCTCCTATATAGCGTATTTATTGCAAGCAGCAGAAAACAAATCTCTTTCCAAGACTTTTACTCCCGATTTATTTAATTATCTGAATTTGAATTTCCGATAATGGGATTTGAGCTCATATCACCAGATCTTTAATCCAAGCATCTGGATTACTTGGCCAGTAACAGATCTGCTTGGCTATAATGCCGGAATTGAAGTGCTTCCATTGTCATTTCTGGGAATGGTTAATTTAGCCTGTATCAAGTGTTGAACTTTGGGCTTTTTATTTTGAAGCCAGCAGCCATTGACCATTGCTAATTGCCTTTGACTAGGCAGTGGTGCATCATTTGAAACTCATCGGTCTTTCGGATGTTGTACACCCACATCAGTGTTGAGTAGAGAATTCTAGGATTTGGACCCATTGACAGTGAAGGACTGGAGATATATTTACAAGTCAGAGCGCACACGCTGGAAGGGGATCTGCAGGTACTTGTGCTCCCACGCACCTGATGCCCTAGTGTGTCTTGGTGGGAAGTGCAATCAAAGGCTTGATTTGCCCAGGATGGTGTTGAAATTACTGAGCACTTATCCAGACACATGGAGTTATTCTTCACCCCCCCAAATTGCAATTTTGTAAGAAACATAGAAAATAGGTGCAGGAGGAGGCCATTTGGCCCTTCAAGCCAGCACCGCCATTTATTGTGATCATGGCTCATCCACAATCAGTAACCCGTGCCTGCCTACTCTCCATATCCCTTGATTCCGCTAGCCCCTAGAGGTCTATCTAACTATCTTTCAAATTCATCCAGTGAATTGGTCTCAACTGCCTTCTGTGGCAGTAAACTCCACAAAATCACAACTCGCTGGGTGAAAAAGTTTTTTCTCATCTCAGTTTTAAATGGCCTCCCCTTTATTCTCAGTTTTAAATGGCCTCCCGTTTATTCTTAGACTGTGGCCCCTGGTTCCCAACACTGGGAACATTTTTTGCTGCATCCACCTTGTCCAGTCATTTTATAATTTTATATATTTCTATAAGATCCCCTCTCATCCTTCTAAACTCCAGTGAATACAAGCCCAGTCTTTCCAATCTTTCCTCATATGACAGTCCCGTCATCCCGGGGATTAACCTCATGAACCTACGCTGCACTGCCTCAAGAGCAAGGATGTCCTTCCTCAAATTAGGAGACCAAAACTGCACACAATACTCCAGATGTGGTCTCACCAGGGCCCTGTACAACTGCAGAAGGAATTCTTTACTCCTATACTCAAATCCTCTCGTTATGAAGGCCAACATGCCATTAGCTTTCTTCACTGCCTGCTGTACCTGCATGTTTACTTTCAGTTACTGGTGTACAAGGACACCCAGGTCTCGTTGCACCTCCCCTTTTCCTAACCTGACACCATTCAGATAAAAATCTGCCATCCCGTTCTTGCCTCCAAAGTGGATAACCTCACATTTATCCACATTATACTGCATCTGCCATGCATCTGCCCACTCACCCAACCTATCCAAGACACACTGCATCCTCAAAGCATCCTCTTCACAGTTCACACTGCCACCCAGCTTTGTGTCATCTGCAAATTTGATAACGTTACTTTTAATTCCTTCATCTAAATCATTAATATATATTGTGAATAGCTGCGGTCCCAGCACTGAGCCTTGCAGCACCCCACTAGTCACTGCCTGCCATTCTGAAAGTGACCCGTTAATCCCTACTCTTTGTTTCCTGACTGCCAACCAATTTTCTATCCATGTCAATACCCTGCCCCCAATACCATGTGCTCTCATTTTGCCCACTAATCTCCTGTTTGTTACCTTATCAAAGGGTTCTGAGTGCAGATACACTACATCCACTGGCTCTCCTTCATCCATTTTTCTTGTCACATCCTCAAAAAATTCCAGAAGATTAGTCAAGCAGGATTTCCCCTTCATAAATCCATGCTGACTAGGACCAATCCTTTTACTGCTATCCAAATGCGCCATTATTACATCTTTAATAATTGACTCCAGCATCTTCCCCACCACCGATGTCAGGCTAACTGGTCTATAATTCCCCGTTTTCTCTCTCGCTCCTTTCTCGAAAAGTGGGATAACATTAGCTACCCTCCAATCCACAGGAACTGATCCTGAATCTGTAGAAAATTGGAAAATGATCACCAATGCATCCACGAATTCTAGAACCACCTCCTTGAGTACCCTGGGATGCAGACCATCAGGCCCTGGGGATTTATCAGCCTTCAGTCCCAATAATCTACCCAATACTATTTCTCGCCTAATGAAAATTTCTTTCAGTTCCTCTGTCTCCCTAGATCCTCTGTCCTCTAGTATATCTGGAAGATTGTGTCTTCCTTAGTGAAGACAGAACCAAAGTACCTGTTGAACTCTTCTGCCATTTCCTTGTTACGCATAATAATTTCACCTGTTTCTGCCTTCAAGTGACCCACATTTGTCTTTACTAATCTTTTTCTCTTAACATCCCTAAAGAAGCTTTTACTATCCTTCCTTATATTCTTGGCCAACTTACTCTCGTACTTCATCTTTTCAGCCCGTATTGCCCTTTTTGTTACCTTCTGTTGTCCTTTGAACGTTGCCCAATCCTCTGGCTTCCCGCTACTCTTTGCTATGTTATACACCTTTTATTTTAGTTTTATTCCATCCCTAACTTCCCTTGTCAGCCACGGTTGCCTCTTAATCCCCTTAGAATTTTTCTTCCTCTTTGGAATGAAATGATCCTGCATCTTCTGGATTATGCCCAGAAATTCCTGCCATTGCTGTTTCACCATCATCCCTGCTAGGATCCTTTTCCAATCGACCTTGGCCAGCTCCTCTCTCATGCCTTCATAGTCCCTTTTGTTCAACTGCAACACTGACACTTCTAATTTAACCTTCTCCCTCTCAAATTGCAGATTAAAACTTATCACATTATGGTCACCACCTCCCAGCGGTTCCTTTACATTGAGTTCCCTTATTAAATCTGGTTGATTGGACAACACTAAATCCAGAATTGCCTTCTCTCTGGTAGGCTCCAGTACAAGCTGCTCTAAGAATCCATCTCAGAGGCACTCTACAAAACTGCCTTTCTTGGGGTCCAGAGCCAACCTGATTTTCCCAGTCTACCTGCATATAGAAATCTCCCATAACCACCGTGAAGAACCCATGCAGGAACGATTGACCTCCAAAAACTAAAATCCCTATCATCCTTTGCACAAGATATTTCCCCTTGATTTTCCTGAACAAAACATTTTCAAATGTCTATTCTTCAAATAAATAAATTAAGGAGCCTTTGGTTCATGGAAAAATAAACTTGTGTTCATATATTTTTGCAAGCAAACTGCATATGGTACAAACCAGAGGTTACTGAAGGCTCTTAAAGTTTGTGCTGTAACATATTTAACAATGGTAATGAAAAATGCTTACTATTGAAGACTAACACTCCCACAGTAATTGTATGATGTGACCATCCTCTCTCTGAGTTGCAACAGAGTTTTATAGAAAGTTGCTGGGCAGTATTAGAAAAACCCTTGAATAATCTGTACAATCTTTGTTTGGGTTCCTCATATCATAAATATGGACCTCCCTAATTGACTGAAGATTTCACAGAACACACACTGTTCAGACTGAGGAATCTCAGACATTAAGAACATCAATTGACTTACAGTAATGACGGCTTTGGCAGGGTGAGCTTGTGAATTTGGCACTCCGAGCAAATTTGAGATGCAGTCACAAGCAGAGCAGAGCACAGCAAAGAAGGAGAAAAACAGTACATGCAAAATGGAGGCAAATAAAAGTTGAGCCCGGCATGGCCAATTATTGGTTTAGCAATTGTGTTAGGCAAGAGTTTGACAATTCAGTAAAACCTGTCACAGTCTGGTTATTTCAGAAATATCAATGGTTCAGATGAGGCAGAGACGCCCTTCATTTCAAACATTAAAGCATGTTTATGAGTTTATGTATGAATAATATTTGTGAAGAAGCGGGTGAGAGTGAGGATTAAAATGTTTGGAATGAGGCCACAGTCAGATTTAGTTTAGTTTAGAGATTCAGCGTGGAAACAGGCCCACCTAGTCCACACCGACCATTGATCCCCGCACATTAACACTATCCTGCACACACTGAGGACAATTTACAGTTATACCAAGTCAATTAACCGACAAACCTGTAGGTCTTTGGGGTGTGGGGGGAAACCGAAGACCTCGGAGAAAACCCATTCGGTCACGGGGAGAAGATACAAACTCTGTACGGACAGCATCCATACTCGGGATTGAACCCGGGTGTCTGGCATTGTAAGCGTTGTAAGGCAGCAACTCTACTGCTGTGCCACCGCCAACATATATCTCTGTGACGTTAACGCGGGTAACACCAGCATCGCTGTAATCAGAGTTGGAAACCAGTAACTCTGTTCATTCTTTACAATTTGTAAGTGTGTTACATTTTGGGGGGGAAAAGGTGCAGCAAATGTAATGTTGGTCAAAAGCAGCAATTGTTACTTGTAGGTTGCCACACCCAAATAGGTTGTGTTGTGTACTTAATTGCTTTCGACAATGCTTTGTAGAAGTTCCCGAAGCAGTCTGTAATAAGCTCTTGAAACTACACGCATCAATCTGTTTGTTGTACAATGGACTTGGTTGAACTTATTGAGCACACACACACACACACACACACACACACACGCACACGCACACAGCACACACACACACACACAGACACACACACACGCACACAGACACACACACACACACACACACACACACACACACACACACACACACACATGCACACACATACACATACACATACACTTCTTATCAAGTCCACATCACAAGATTAAAATTGTTCAGCCAGAGCTGAACACACTTCTCGGCATCTGCACACAATGGCATCTTGCGCTTCTTGTGCGTAGTGGTGGAAAGATGCATGAAAACAGGGCCGCAATGTCACGGTCACGGTGGCGCAACGGTAGAGTTGCTGCCTTACAGCGAATGCAGCGCCGGAGACCCGGGTTCGATCCTGACCCGTGACCAGCGTGGGTTTTCTCCGAGATCTTCGGATACCTCCCACACTCCAAAGACATACAGGTTTGTAGGTTAATTGGCTTGGTAAATGCAAAAATTGTCCCTAGTGGGTGTAGGATGGTGGTAATGTGCAGGGATCGCTGGTCGGCGCGGACCTGATGGGCCAAAGGGCCTGTTTCCGCATTGTATCTATAAACTAAACGTGAACGCTCTTTCCTTGACCCCACACATACACTAATCTGTGGCACAACTTTAGTACGGCTGAAATACAAGCAAATCAAACACTAGTAGAACAGAGTTGAAAGGTAGGGAAGATAAACCAAACTTTGGTTGAATCTTGGATAAAACAGACATTGTATTTCATGTAATTGTGCTCACCATGGTATGAAGAGGAAAATAGAGGTAACAGAGAAGGTGTAGAGAAGATTTACAATGATAATACCAAGAAAGAATGAACACACTGGGTCTCTTTTGCAACAATAGGCCTCCAATGTGATATAAAGTTTTGAAAGAGTGGACACAGGGAGAACAGCAAAGCTACAACTCATCAATATAAGCCGGTGATCAGGAAATAAAGTAGGGAATTTGACAGAAATGTCATTATCGGAAGAGAATTTGGTGCAACCATTCTTAGTACTTTATAAAGGTTGGAGCAAATAGCATAGATTCATTTAAAAGGAGGCTGGACAAGCAAATAAGGTGTAGGAAGGAACTGCAGATGCTGGTTTACACCGAAGATAGGCTCAAAATGCTGGAGTAACTCAGCGGGACAGGCAGCATCTCTGGATAGATGCTTCCATCCCGTTTCTTCTGTCCAGAGATGCTGCCATTCCCTCTATCCGGAGAAGCTGCCTGTCACGCTGAGTTACTCCAGCATTTTGCGTCCATCCAAGCAAATAAGGGTTACGCTAATGGATTTTGAAAAGAAAAAGGGAGCTCAAGTGGAACATTAATACAGGCATGGACTGGTTGGGCTGAATGACCTGTTTTTGCATCATATATCCAACGCAATCTCATGCAACTACTTTTGTAAGCTGTCTGATTTTCAATTTATTGCTGTTTTTTGAATCATCAACAGCTGGATTGACTTCAGAGACCTGCCCATTAACGAGCATGAATGAATAATTTCTGTCACTGGTCATTGAAGCGCAGGACAATATTTTGGTGTTATTGTGAGGAAAATGTAATATTTTGGCGTATGTCAAATTACAGGAGTGGTTCATTCCAATTAATATAGAGTTACTCTACTAGAATAGGAATGTAAACATGTGCATGTAAGCATTTCTAACTGTCATTTCAGCATCTAGAACTATATAACCTTTAAATTCAATTCATGATTATGGAGTCTGAGAACATGAAAGCAGAACCAGCTAAAGTGAATCACTAAATTAGATTAAGAAATCGGTCAATCACAATATTGCCAGAGAATTAAGGGCATTTTTAGGTCGACACAAAATGAAGGGTCTCGACCCGAAACGTCACCCATTCCTTCTCTCCTGAGGTGCTGCCTGACCCGCTGAGTTACTCCAGCATTTTGTGCCTACCTTCGATTTGAACCAGCATCTGCAGTTATTTTCCTGTATAAGAGCATTTTTGGAATACACAAAATGGATTTCATTCCAATGAGAAAAGAAGATTCCAAAAGAAAACCCATCCTCTGTAGTTAACTACATTTAAAGCTTGTATTTGACTTTAAAACAACATACAATTGTGCAAAGACAAGGCCCAAGTCAGAAGATCACACAGAATACAAAAGAACAACTCAAATGGCAAAAAAATTAATCACTAAGAAAAAAATTAGATCATGGGAAATAGCTAGCAAAAACAGATGGGAAGAGATTGTGGAGATAGTTGAAAAGAGTTAACAAAGTGTCCTTTAGAAAGCGAGTCTGGAGAATTAATACTGGTAAATAAGGAGTTGGCTGATGATCTAAAGAGGTATTTTCCACCATTCTTCATGAAAAAGGATAAAAGTAACATTCCAGACGTAGCTGTAAATCAGGAATTGAAAGGGAAGGAAAGACTCGGGAAAATTACAGAGCCATTGAAGTGGCACTGAGCAAACAGTGGGAGCTGTAGGCTTTCAATACACCAGGTCCACATGGGCTTCATCCTCAGATCTTAAAATGAGCTGGTAAAATATTTGATTAATTGTGTTTAATTTTCTCAAATTCCCTGGATGCAGCCAAGGTTCCATTTGTTTGCAAAATACTGTATGTATTCCTTTATTTTGAAAAAAGGGAAATAGAAAGCGAAAAATTGCAGGCTGGTTAGCTTCATGTCTATTACAAGGAAAATGGTAGATCAGAATCAGAATAACCTTTATTGTCATCCAAAAAAAATGTCTTTTGGATGAAACTCCGCTACCCACAGTCCAACAATAAGAGCAACAAAAATAAGCAATAACACACACAATCACAAACCAACACAAAACAAAAAAAAGAATCATCCATCACAGTGAGTCTCCTCCAGTCACCTCCTCACTGTGTTGGAAGGCCAGAATGTCTTTTCTCTTCGCCTGCCGTCTTCTCCCGCGGTCAGGCTGTTGAAGTTGCCACGTTCCAGGCCGCGCCGGACGGTGAAAGGATGTCACTGAAGGACATGTTGACTTTAACATGGTTCTATCAAAAGATACTCGTGTTTGACTCATTTATTGGAATTCTTTGCTGGAAGAGTGGAAGAGTTGTTTCACAGCGCCAGCGACCCAGGTTTGATCCTGGCCACGATTGCTGCCTATGTGAAGTTTGCATATTCTCCCTGTGACCATGTGGGTTTTCTCTGGGTGCTCCGGTTTCCTCGCACATCCCAAAGGTTTGTAGGTTGATTGGCCGAGTGTGCAGGGAATGGATGCGAAAGTGGGAGAACAAAAAAACTAGTGTGAACGGGTGATCAATGGTCGGCGTAGACACGGTGGGCCAAATAATTTCTGTGCTGTATCTTCCAATCAATTAAAACAAATTCCAATCAAGTAATGTGCGATTGATGAAGGTGAACTGTTGGGCGTACTATAGTTAGATTTCCAGAAGGCATCTAATGAAGTGCCTCACTAAAGGTTAATGTGAAAAACAAAGAGATGCTGCCATAATTCAGGAGATGTGGACAGGGTGGAAAAGTGATTTCCAAGATGTACCAGATCTGAAGGATTTGAGCTATAAGAAGCTGGAAAGGCTGGGGCTTTTTCCCTGAAGTGAGGAGGCCGAGGAGTGTCATAAGCTAATAGACATAGGTTTAACATGAGAGGGGTAAGATTTAAAAAGGACCTGACGGCCAGGTTTTTTCACACAGAGGGTGAGGCGGACATGGATCAAGCTGCCAGATGAAGTGATAGAGGTGGATACAATTACAACATTGAAAATACACTTAACAGGTATATGGATAGGAAAGATTTGGAGGGGTATGGGCCAGGCAAAAGCCAAATGAGATCAGCTTGATAAAGCAACTAGGTCAGCTATGACAAGTTGGGCCAAATGTCTTATTTCTGTATCGCTCTATTACTCTGGGATGTTATGTTTGGGTGCATAGAAAATTGGGTGGCTAACAGGAGACAGTGTTTAGTCAAAAATGCATCTGGAACCGTCCTTCCATAAACTTATGTACTGTTCAATTCACCTTTACCCCATTGTGGACATTGGACTTTCTCTATGGAACTGTTGCGCTACAATGCTGAGAACTATATTCTGCACTTTGTATCTTCTCCTTCCTCTACCGATTGTACATGAGTTTGACTTGATTGTTTTTTTATGGAGAGCATTATCTGATCTGATTGAGTAGCATTCAAAAGAAATCTATTCACTGTACAATAACAAGTGACAATAATAAACCTAAACCTTTTGTATTTAGCAAGATAAAATGTTTTGTAAGTCACAGGGATCAGTCCTGGGATTTCACTTTTTAAAAATGTAAATAGATGACTTAGATAAAAGTTCTTTCCAAAGGAAGCTACACATGGATAATGAAAGGTTAGATGGGAGCAGGGAGGTGCAGGTAAACATTTTGCAATTGAAGTATAATGTGCACATTTGTGAAATTGTCCATTTTAGCAAGGAAAATAAAAACACACAATTCGCAAAAAACGAGTGTGCAGATAGAGCAATTAATTAGAATAGCCTACAGAATCTTGCTGTTTATTCTTAAGGGAAATGAATTCAAAATTAGGGATGTTTTGTTTCAGTTATATAATTTGTTGGTGAAACCACATTTGAAATATTATGTATTAAATGGGCCTACTTATTTGCAGAAGAATGTAAATTATTTAGAAGCAGTTCAGAGAAAGTTTACTAGACTAAAGCCTGGAATGTGTGAGGTGTCATATCAGGAAAGATTAGACAGGCTTTGCTTATATTTGCTGGAGTTTAGAAGAGTGAGAGATGATGTGGATTGAAATATATGTAAGATCCTTAGGGTCTTGATCGGGTGGATGTGAAGAATATGTTTTCTTTTCTGGGTGTATGAAGAAATAGCCATCGTTGTTGTTTAAGTTGTCTATTGTTGTTTAAGAGTTGGGTGTCACACATTTAAGATGGAAACGTGCCAATAATTTTTCTTGCAGGCGGTAACTCCTACTAGAATTAAACTGTGTTTATTTATTTTAGATTAACTAGTTAGAATTAAATACGTTTTATAATCAAAATGCCTTGAGATTTTGTCATTTTTCATGAAAGAGTTTGTTTCATAAATTGTAGTTGCTGGATAGATCTCTATTTTTCTCAACTAACAGATATTGTATTTGTATGCTCACATCACAAAGTCGGGACCTAGTTGATTATATGTATTATTAAATGGAGTGACTTGGTCTTAAACTTAAATTCTCCCTTTGATTTCAGTATCCGTAGGAGACAAAGAACAACAGGACTCAGCGTCTACAAAACGATCATCACTACCTGATAGCATGGAATCCCCTCTTTCTTCAAAAAGGCCTCGACCATCAGAGGAACCAAGTCCAGAGCAGGTAAATATCAAGGATACCTACTGCGGCACAAGGGAAATCACAAGCTGCTCTTCAGTTTCTGTGCGTTTACACTATCCTTAGTTCATTTCTCCATGCATAATTATTATAATTTTCCTCCTGATAGATCAGTTTACATTATCTTTACTTCTGAAGCAGCTTGAGACTTTTATCCTCAGCTGTACCAACTGAAAGTCCTGCACCGTTTCACACATTTACCTCAGCACCCGCCTTGGTAAAGGCATACACTGTGTCTGGTTCCTGTTGACATTCTGGCTGTCATCCTCCTTGATAAATTATATCTTTTTCGCCTCAGTGCTCAAAGTACCGAATCTACTTAGCCATTGCATCTTTTTTGTTCCCATAGGGTTGAGCTTATTTATACAACTCAAGAGTGTATCATACTGGGAGTATGTAATGGCTCCGTTGGTATTGGAAGGGAGAATGTGAATAGATTAATCCATCATATGTAAACCATTTTGGATGTGAGATGTGTTACTTTGGATGTGAGACGATGGTAGACTCTGTAGCTGGAACATTCACCATTGATCTGTTCTCTTTGTACGCAGGCTTTCCTACTTTATACCCCCAGTGTCTTGGTATTTTATGCTGATTTTCAGCCCTTACACCTAATTCTGGTCATTCTTCTTGATTAGTATAGGTGTCAGAGGTTGTGGGGAGAAGGCAGGTGAATGGGGTTAGGTGGGAGAGATAGATCAGCCATGATTGAATGACAGAGTAGACTTGATGGGCCGAATGGCCTAATTCTACTCCTATCACTTATGACCTGATGACCTTGATTCAGCCCATACCATTCATTTAAAAGAATTAATCGTCCATTTTTGGTCCTGAAATTGGATATGAAGCTAAATGTTTTATTACTTGTCCAGGAGATGAACCGTGAGTATCCTTTACACTACATAACAGATAGCAAGTGTGTAGGTAGGAACTGCAGGCGCTGGTTTAAACTGAAGATAGACATAAAAAGCTGGAGTAACTCAGCAGGACTGGCAGCATCTCTGGAAAGAAGGAATGGCTGACGTTTCGGGTAGAGACCCTTCTTCAGACTCGACCTGAAACATCACCCATTCCTTCTCTCCAGTGATGCTGCCTGGCCCGCTGAGTTACTCCAGCTTTATGTGTCTATAACAGATAGCAATGTGTTTCTCAGCATCCTGGTCAATATTCTTTCCCTCAGCCAACAGCACCATGAAATTAATTAGCCCTCCCTCCGTCTGTTGTTATTTCTAGGATATGGCTGCATTTTAAATTTCCAGGTTTCATAGTAATTTGCTAAAGAGTAAATCCAGAAGGGATCTGAATAAAATGATAGGAAATTGTATGAAGGAAGACTGCAAGTCTCCAGATGAAGAGTAGACACCAGCATAGTTACAACAGGATGAGTATAATTTTGTGATTCTATAATTACTTTAAAGTATTTCAGAACAAGCTAAAGCAGTGGAATAAAACTGCAATTCCTCTTCTTCCAATATCAAATAATCAGTTCCTCAGACAGCTCAATTAATCATCTGTCCTCTGAGCCTTACCCATTTGTTTTGCAGCTTTACCTGGCTGCATGACAACCAGCATTCGGAGGCCAAAGCTCACCATCATAGCACAGTCTGCAATTCCTTAATTTAGACTGGACCAGTGTTTCAGTAAGTGAGCGTAATACAACAGGGAAAAAAAAATGCAGTTCAATCTGACAGACAAAAAAACTGAAGAAAATGCATCTTCTCTCCAGTGAAGTAGAAGGAATTCAGGGATGGAGGAAATGCGAGAGATAAATAGCTGGGGAAGCACAATCCAGCTCAATTAAGCACCAAATAAAAAACACATTTTGTAAGTAATGTAGCAAATACATTTGGGCTGCGGCGGAGTTGCTGCCTTACAGCGCTTGCAACGCTGGGGACACGGGTTCGTTCTTGGCTACTGATGCACCCTATATGGAGTCGTACGTTCTCCCCGTGACCGCATGGGTTTTCTCCGAGATCTTCGGTTTCCCCCCACACTCCAAAGATATACAGATTTGTAGGTTAATTGGCATGGGATCATTGTAAATTATCCCGAGAGCGTGCAGGATGGTGTTAGTGTGTGGGGATCGCTGGTCGGTGTGCCCTCGGTGGGCCGAAGTGCCTGTTTCCGCAGTGTGTCTCGAAACTAAACTAGATTCAACTAAACATTGTGTCACTCTGATAAGATGGCTAAGAAGAAAATACTGGGTGTTTACACTTCAGGAAGGGATCTTTCCAAAGAAATTGACAGGAATTCTCCGTTACTCTCCTTGGAAGTCTGTAAACTAAACTAAAACTAAAAATCCCAGGAACATGTTGTTTGCCTCTCTCTGTGTGAATTAGATGATGGATGAATTGAATGGTGTGTTAGAAAGGCAAAAGGTGCATTCATGTAAAATTGCAAGAGAAAACATGCAAGGAAAAGTTGTATGATGGTACTTGCAAAAGTGTTGTGGCAAAGTTTGAATTTCTTTTCTCATTCACCCGTAGATGTATCAATGTCCGTACTGCAAGTATAGCAACACTGACGTAAACCGCATCAGGATGCATGTATTATCGCAACATTCCGTGCAGCCCATGTTGCGCTGCCCTCTCTGTCAGGATATGCTCAACAACAAGATCCACCTGCAGCTCCACCTGACTCACCTGCACAGCGTGGCTCCTGACTGTGTCGAAAAACTCATCATGGCGGTAAGTGCCAAGTTCATGATACATGGCCTCAATTACACGAATCCTGAGACTTCCTCTTCCCTGCAGAGTTGCATTTCTGCACCAACATTTAGCGCAGTTGCTTGAAATGATAAATCTTTGAAACATAAATCTTTAATAGCAACAGCGGAAATCTAAACTACAGCATACATTTCAGTCCTTTGTTCGGTGCAGTAGAAATGAGATGTCCCCATTTTCTGCAATAAGCAAGAGCACCAAGTTACACAACACCAGCATTATTTAATAACAACATTTTGGCTGTGCACGTCTCTATTACTCTGTACTTTGGCAGTAGAATTAGATTGATTCAAAGGAGAAAGAGGGATGAAAGATGCCCGCTAAACAAGGTTATTGGTTTCGGTAAAATATTCCACCTCTGGATTAATGTGATTACCTAAGTATAAGTCATTCATAAGTGGCAATAGAAGAGACAACCCAGATTTCTGTGATTGTCTATATTTATGTCAATTTCACTTTAAAAATTAAATGATTAAAGATTATTAGCTGTAGAATGAGGATGTCAGAGTTTCATCATAATTACTGAATGTCTAATGCACACCAGAAATGTTAGCAGTCCAATATTTTCCAGCCAAAATAAACTTTTGTTAACCTAGACTGAGCTAGTTCTCCAAGTACTTTGGCGAGAAAATATAAAAGCAGATACATAAGTATATGAGTACTGATACATCATTTGATTGTGTCTGTTTCATTGAGGAAGCATGAATTTAATGTTAATTATTATTTACCTTCTGTTAGCGTTTGTGCAAATGATGTTTCAAATGAGGGTAATCTTTCACGTTTGGAAGTCTAGATAGTTGCCTCTTTGGACCCTGAATAAGTAGGCACTAGATAACACGTTATTAAATGCAGCTGAACAACTGACATCTTTCAATATGTTGACGAGCTGCCATGAAAAAGAAAAGTTATTGTTTGTGATCTGCTTCCTTTTTAACCAGGCATTTCTAACCATGTGAAAATATTGTGCAGTAGCTTGCAAAGTGCTATTGCAACCATAGAAAAGGCAGTTAATGACTACCGTGTGCAAGAACCCTGAGGTAATTTTTGTAGGCAAACATTAAAGAGATATAATTAAATAATAAAAAGTGGCATATCGCGAAGTACTGGAGGAACTTGGCGGGTCAGGCAGCATCTGTGGAGGGAATAGGAAAAAAAACTGAATCGAAGGTAGACACAAAATGCTGGAGTAACTCAGCGGGTCAGGCAGCATCTCTGGAGAGAAGGAATGGGTGACGTTTTGGGTCGAGACCCTTCTTCAGATTGATGTCAGGGGAGGGAATGAGCAGTTTTGGGTTGAGGCCTTTCTGTTTTGGGTCAGGACCTCTCCTCAGAACCAGTGTGAAAAAGGGTCCCAACCCGAATCATCATATGTTCATTCCCGCCACAGATGCTGCCTGATCTGCTGAGTTCCTCCAGCACTTTGTGTTTTGCTCGTTTCCAGCACCTACAGTTTCTTGCGTCCACACTAGGAATGGCACAATGATAATCACACAGGAGGCCATTCAACCTACTGTAACCATTCCAGATTTATATAAGATCAATCCGTTTAATACCACTCCCCTGCCTTCTTCCCATAGCCCCACATATTATTCTTTGCATATCCAACTGTGAAGATAGCATTGTTGAGAAAATGGTTGAAATAAGCCACAGGACCACGTGCTCATAAAAAACAAAGAAGTTACAATGAACCTTGATAAAACACTGAATTATCAAAGTGCAGTTGAATCTGCAGTCACTATTTTGGAGTAATTCTGGCAAATAGAACATAGAATAATGCAGTCCAGGCACAGGCTCTGCTGCCCACAATGTCTGTGCCGAACGTGATGCCAGCTTAAACTAATCTCCTCTGCCTGCTCATGATGCATATCCCTCCGTCCCCTGCATATCTTTATGCCTATCTAAAAGCCTCTTAAACGCCACTATCAATATATGTTTCCATCACCGCCCCTGGTAGCACATTCCAGGCACCCACCACCCGCAGTATGAAACAAAATGGTCCCTTACATAACCTTGTGTGCTCACTTTCACCACTCACCACGACTCTCACGTTATGGAATGGTCACAGCACTAAAGGGAGCCATTCAGGCCATTTCCCAAACCAACCTTCAGGCTTCTCCATGCGAGATGGAGGCCCATTTTTTTCCAATTGGTTCACGATGCATTTCAATGTGCAGTTAGACTGGGAAAATCAGGTTGGTACTGGATCCAAAGAGAAGAAATTTGTAGAGTGCCGACGAGATGGCTTCTTAGAGCGGCATGTGGTCGAGCCTACTAGGGAAAAGGCAATTCTGGATTTGGTATTGTGTCACAAACCGGATTTAAATAGGGAGCTTAAGGTAAAGTAACTCCTTGGACGTAGTGACAATAAAATGATAAAATTCAGCCTGCCGTTTGAGAGGGAAAAAATTAAATCAGATGTGTCAGTATTACTATTGAGTAAAGTAACTAGAGAGATAAACGAATCTGATTGAGTTTTTTGAAGATGTGACCAAAAAGCTGTCGACGTTGTATATAATAGACAATAGGTGCAGGAGTAGGCCATTTGGCCCTTCAAGCCAGCACCACCATTCAATGTGATCATGGCTGATCATTCACAATCAGTACCCCGTTCCTGCCTTCTCCCCATACCCCCTGACTCCACTATCTTTAAGAGCTCTATCTAACTCTCTCTTGAAAGCATCCAGAGAATTGGTCTCCACTGCGTTCTGAGGCAGAGAATGCCACAAATTTACAACTCTCTGACGGAAAAAGTTTTTCCTCATCTCTGTTCTAAATGGCCTACCCCTTATTCTTAAACTGTGGCCCCTGGTTCTGGGCTCCCCCGACATTGGGAACATGTTTCCTGCCTCTAACATGTCCAATCCCTTAATAGTCTTATATGTTTCAATAAAATCCCCTCTCAACCTTCTAAACTCTAGTGTATACAAGCCTAGTCGCTCCATTCTTTCAACATATGACAGTCCCGCCATTCTGGGAATTAACCTAGTAAACCTACGCTGCACGCCCTCAATAGCAAGAATGTCCTTCCTCAAATTTGGAGACCAAAACTGCACACAGTACTCCAGGTGCGGTCTCACTAGGGCCCTGTACAACTGCAGAAGGACCTCTTTGTCCATTATCCTAGTTACATCCTCAAAAAATTCGAGACGATTAGTCAAGCATGATTTCCCTTTCGTAAATCCATGCTGACTCGGAACAATCCTGTTACTGCTATCCAAATGTTCCACAATTTCTTCTTTTATAATTGACTCCAGCGTCTTCCCCACCACTGATGTCAGGCTAACTGGTCAATAATTTCCCGTTTTCTCTCTCCCTCCTTTCTTAAAAAGTGGGATAACATTAGCTACCCTCCAATCCACAGGAACTGATCCTGAATCTATAGAACATTGGAAAATGATCACCAATGCGCCCATGATTTCTAGAACCACTTCCTTAAGTACTCTGGGATGCAGACCATCAGGCCTGGGGATTTATCAGCCTTCAGTCCCATCAGTCTACCCAACACTATTTCCTGCCTAATGTGAATTTCCTTCAGTTCCTCTGTCACCCTACGACCTCTGTCCACTAGTACATCTGGGAGATTGTTGGTGTTTTCCTTAGTGAAGACAGATCCAAAGTACCTGTTCAACTCGTCTGCCATTTCCTTGTTCCCCATAATAAATTCACCTGCTTCTGTCTTCAAGGGATTCACATTTGTCTTAACTATTTTTTTCCTCTTCATGTACCTAAAGAAGCTTTTACTATCCTCCTTTATATTCTTGGCTAGTTTACCTTCATACCTCACCTTTTCTTCCCGTATTGCCTTTTTCGTTATCTTCTGTTGCTCTTTAAAAGAGTCCCAATCCTCTGGCTTCCTGCTCATCTTTGCTATGTTATACTTCTCCTTTATTTTTATACAGTCCTTGACTTCCCTTGTCAAGCACAGTTGCCTCTTTCTCCCCTTAGAATCTTTCTTCCTCTTTGGAATGAACTGATCCTGCACCTTCTGTATTATTCCCAGAAATACCTGCCATTGCTGTTCCACCGTCTTCCCTGCTAGGGTATCTTTCCAGTCAACTCTGGCCAGCTCCTCTCTCATGCCTCCATAGTCCCCCTTGCTCAACTCCAATACTGACACTTCCAATTTTCCCTTCTCCCTCTCAAATTGTAGATTAAAACTGATCATATTATGATCACTACGTCCTAATGGTTCTTTTACCTTGAGTTCCCTTATCAAATCTGGTTCATTACGCAACACTAAATCCAGAATTGGCTTCTACATGGATTTCAGCAAGGCATTTGCCAAGGTTCCACATGGTAGGCTGCTCTGGAAGGTTAGATTGCATGGGATCCAAGTAGATCCAAACAGAGCTAACCGACTGGATAGAAAATTAGCTTCATGGAAGGAAGCAGAGGGTGACGGTGGAAGGTTGCTTTTCGGACTGGAGGCCTGTGACCAGTGGTGTGCCTCAGGGTTCAGTGCTGGGCCCATTGCTGTTTGTTATCTATATCAATGTTTTGGATGAGAATGTACAAGGTATGATAAATAAGTTTTCAGATGACAGTAAAATGAGTGGGATTGTAAATAGCGAAGGGTTATCAGAAATTACATCAGGATTTTGATCGGTTGGGCAGGGTGGGCTGAGGTATGGTTGACAGAGTTCAATACAGAGAAGTGTGAGGTGTGGCATGTTTGGGATTTTTGTGTCTATCAGGGAGAAACTATAGGCCGGTTCGCCTGACTTCAGTGGTTGGTAAGATTTTAGAGTCCACTAGATCAAGTGGACCCGTTGGGCCCAAACCTCTCCTGCATTGGTGCAGCACACTCTCCTCCCCCCTCCCCACCTCTTCCCCCCTCTCCACCTCCCCTCCCCACCCTCTCCTCCTCCCTCCCCCCTCCCCTTCCCATACTTCCCCCTACCCTCTCTCTCCCGTCCCCCCTCTCTCCTCCCCTCTCTCCTCCCCCTCCCACCACCCCTTCCCTCTCCTCCCCCTCCCCTCCTCCCCCCCCTTCCCACCTCCCCCTCCCACACCCTCCCCTCTCTTCCCCCTCACTCCCCCTCCCCCTTCCTCTCTCTTCCTCCTTCCCCCCTCCCTCCTCCCTCCCTCCCCCTACTTCCTCCTCCCCTCCCGTCTCCCCCTCTCCTCCCACTCCCTCCACACCCCTCCCTCTCCTCCCCCTCCCACCACCCCCTCCTCCCCCTCCCTCCACACCCTTCGCTCTCCTCCTCCCCCTCCCCTCCCTCCCCCTTCCTCCCCCTCCCTCACCCTCCCCTCCCTCCCCTCCCTCACCCTCCCCCTCCCCTTCCCCTCCCCCCACTCCATCCCTCTTAACCCCCCTTATCCTCCCCTCTCCCCCCCCTCCCTACACCCTCCCTCCCAAGGAGATAGATTTAAACTTAAAAATGTGAATAACTTAAAAAATATAACACCGATTTCAATGAAACCTCTTCCATTAGCACCAAAGAGACGACGGTGAGTAAGGTGGGCCTAAAATTGTCGTGCTATCGTGTACCGTTTTGGCTATAGTCCAGGAACAAACAAACAAACAAACGAGAGTTTTAGTATATAGATTATTAAGGATGAGGTTTCCAAGTACTTAGAAGCACAAGATAAAATAGGCCAAAGTCAGCATGGCTTTGTGATGGGGAGGTCTTGCCTGACAAATCTTTAGGAATTCTTTGAGGAAGTAAATAGCAGGATAGACAAAGGGAAGTTAGTGGATGTTGTTTACTTGAATTCCAAAAGACCTTTGATAAGGTGATGCACAAGAGGCTGCTAAATAAGATGAGAGTCCATGGTATTAGAGGGAAGATACTAGAATGGTTAGAAGATTGGCTGAATGGCAGGAGGCAAAGAGTGATAATGCAGGGGGCTTTTTCTGGTTGGCTGCCAGTGACTAATGGTGTTCTGCAGGGGTCAGCATTTGGTTCTTTACACTTCACGTTGTATATTAATGATTTGGATGATGGAGTTGATGGCTTTGTTGCCAAGTTTGTAGATGACAAGAAGATAGATGGAGGGTCAGCTAACGTGAAGGAAACAGGGAGTTTGCAGAAGGATTTTGGTTAGGAGGTTAGGAGATTGGGCAAAGAAGCGGCAGATGGAATAAAGCATAGCAAAGTGTGCGATCATGCACTTTGGTCGTGGGAATAAAGGCAGAGACTATTTTCTAAATGGGGAGAGGATTAAGAAATCGGAGGGGCAAAGGGACTTGGGAGTGTTGGTGCATGATTCCCAAAAGGTTAGTATGCAGGTTGAATCAGTAGTAAGAAAGGCAAATGCAATGTTAGTATTCATTTTAAGAGAACTAGAATATAAAAGAAGGGACGTAATGCTGAGGCTTTATAAGGTGCTGGCCAGACTGCATTTAGAGTATTGTGAGCAGTTTTGGGCCCCATATCTGAGGAGGAATGTGCTTGCATTTGAGAGGGTTCAGAGAACATTTACAAGAATGATCCCAGGGATGATTGGATTAACGTATGATGAGCATTTGACAGCACTGGGCCTGTACTCGCTGGAGTTTAGAAGGATGAAGGGAGATCTCATTGAAGTTTACCGAATAATGAAAGGCCTGGATAGATTGGATGTGGATAGGATGTTTCCACTGGTGGGAGAGTCTAGGACCAGAAGGCACAGCCTCACAATAAAATTAAGTACCTTTGGAAAGGAAATTAAGAGCCAGAGGGTGGTTAATCTGTGAAATTCATTGCCGCATACGGCTGTGGAAGAGAAGTCATTGGGTATTTTTAATGCAGAGATTGACAGGTTCTTGATTAGTAAAGATGCAAAGATTAGAGAAGGCAGGAAAATGGAGTCGAGAGAGATCCACAATGATAAATCAGCCATGAATGAATGGCAGAGTGGACTTGTTGGGCCGAATGGCCTAATTCTGCTCCTATGACTTATGAACACGTACTTATGAATTGTACAGGGTGTACTGTGCACAGTTATGCACCTATTACAAAGTACACACTAGGCTAAACCATGGGATGAGAGAGTTGTGGTGTTGTAAATGGCTGAAGCAGCTGGATCTGTAATCTTCAGAACTTCGAGGCATGAGGGTGATCTTACTGAAATATGTGACGGAGGAGATGTTGAAATGGTTCCATCAGTGGGAGAGTCTTAAGCAATGGAACAGTTAGAGGATAAGGGAGTGGTCATTTAAAACTACGATGTGTCGGAATTTGAGTTTTCAACCTGCCTCTTCACGTTCAATGCTTTATGCATGCATACCCCAAATTCATTTGCTCATGCACCCCTTTTGGAACAGCATCTTTTATCCTCTAAGGTCATAAGGTCATAAATGATAGGAGCAGAATTAGGCCGTTCGGCCCATCAAGTCTACTCCACCATTCAATCATGGCTGATCTATCTCTCCCTCCTAACCCCATTCTCGTGCCTTCTCCCCATAACCCCTGACACCCGTACTAATCAAGAGTCTATCTATCTCTGCCTTAAAGATATCCACTGACTTGGCCTCCACAGCCTTCAGTGGCAGAATTGCACAGATTCACCACCCTCTGACTAGAGAAATTCCTCCTCATCTCCTTCCTAAAGGAACGTCCTCTACTTCCTCTCTTCTTAATCTACATCAGAATGAAACACCAAGCATTTCTCTGCATTAAATTGCCTATCTTGTGCCTGCCCGAGTCCTGCAGCAATCCATCAACATCAACATCGCCGTTCACAAAACTGTCACATTTTGTGTCTTTTGTTAAGTTAGAGT